>NW_026864303.1:0-54169 GCF_026571515.1 Ruditapes philippinarum
CAGAAGAGTGAAGAGCTATTTCGAAGTTTCACATCTGTAATGAATGTTCAAATTTAAAGAAGTCGCAATTAAATAAGGGATAAAGCCGCAAAAATCCGAAAAACGCCAACAGGGGTGTTTGGAAGACTGTCCTACAGTGAATGAATGCATAAAAAGAATGAATGGACAAACGAAAGAAGAACAAATGAATGAATGTGACAAATTGAACATCTCCATGATTTATATTTTGTGATTTTGTTCTTGGGGTGCCGGCAATTTTGTAAATTATTGGTATGTTTCAAGTTGATTTCTGTAAATGGCATATAATATTTATATCAAATTGATATTTGTTATGTTTGAAACTTTAATACGACGACTGTTAAAGGAACTCCACTGAGGTCAAAAAGCCTTAGAACATAAAATTTGAAATTCTTATATAGATCAATGAAGCACTTGAAATAAAAAAATCAGCGAAAGATAATAAAGAAATGTACTCTGAATTAAATTGAATATCGATATCTGACACTTTGCACACAAGTCATTTGTCCAGACATACATCAAATGGTACACAAAAGTCGGAAAAAACATTTCCAGTCCCGTCATGTCAAAAAACTTCAGTGGAGTCCCTTTAAGAAAAGCAGCAGCAGCAAATTAAAAATTCAGATCAAACATTGTGCGAATCTTCTGATGAAAACACTGACCAAATAGTGCTCGACATTTGCAAACAGCTACATGTAAATATGAATATAAATGAAATTGATCGGTCGCACAGGAACGGGAAACGTACTGGCTCTGGCCCACCGAGGCCCATTATTGATAAATTTATTTCGTACAGGGCACGCCAACGACTCCTTAAAGCACGGTCAGGTGTGAAATCCAGTGATATGAAACATATTTTCTTCAATGAAGATTTGACTAAACAACGGAACTTTGCAATGTACAATGCTCGGTTGTTGGCAAAGAGCAATAAGATCGACAGTTGTTGGACATTTGATGGGCTTATCTATGTCAAGGATAAGAATCAAGAAGTGCACAGCATAACCAATAGTGATGACTAAGATTTGATCGCTGATTTGAACAGACAGTACTAGTGTGTCACACTAAATCTATTTATGCTCTTATTTGATGCTCTCAAACGTGCATAAAATATTTAATGTTTTATTATCCTCCAATATACACATGCATTCAAGCACCTTTAAAGAAAAACATATTAACATAAAACAAGGATAGAGGGCATGCCGTTATGCCGTCCCGTTTCTTTGTCAAAAGATTTACAGGAAACAAAAGAAACAACTCCATTGATCAATACTTGAAGAAAACCTACAAGTGTACTTCTAAAATTTTCGTGCTCTGCTCTCCGATCCAACCAAACAAACCTTATGAAATTCGATTTCTAAGAAATACTATCTTTAATCAATCGCAGGTAGAATTAATTAAAAAAATAAAATTGGAAAAAGCCAAAGTCAGAAATGCTGCGAGCGGGCTACCCAACCTTAGGGCCCAGTTACACAGACGGTCGGTCCCCAATCGGTCATTTAATTTTAAATTTACTCGCTGTTATGATCGGTTGTCATGCGTGATTTTATTTCTGGTTTTCTGTGTAAACGGCCATCGGTGACAGAAAGCAAACTCAAACGGGAATGGGCTGAAATACTTTTGGTTTTTATCGTTTGTAAATCGGAGCTAAATCGGGCGTAACGCTGATTAGTCGATGTTTGATAGCTAGTCATCAGTGGTTAAACACTTTCCGTCAGATATGGCCGGTGATTCATATTTGGTTATCTTTGTCCGATCGGCGATATCGGTGATTAAGAGCTTGCATATCTCGTGATATAGGTTGCCGTCGGTTATTTTTAAAATATTTTAAATTTTAAACGTGTTTAAAAATCCCAATCGGTAATTTTTCACCGATGAAACTTATCTTTCCCCAATAGCAGTTGATAGGTGGAAAACAGGTGACCGATAGGTGATATCGGTGTTAAATACGTTGTCATCGGTTCACTCCATAATTTGGCTAAAAAAACTACCGATCAATCACCGATGACTCTGTGTAACTGGGGTGTTACTCCGTCTTGGGAGAGGGTAGGAAGCTCCAAAGCTCTAGATCAGCGGCTGCTTCAATCGCCTATCTGACATATCCCTAATTTTGAGTCTAATAAATAAACATTAATTATATTAAATGCATTAAGATCAGATTGAATCAAAACATGACATTGACATCTTCCCTTCCCTTCATTTTTTAATTTTGTCTACACCCATGTTAAAACGAAGACGCAGAATCTGAAATATATAAAACAATATATCAGAAATCTGTTCAAGGCGATGTTAAATCCATAAATTTATTCATGATATTTCGTAATATATAAAAATTATATCTAAAGAAATTTCACAAATGGACGGCGTGAACGTAATGTCTCGAATGCCTATATTTTATCAACTTACATGTAAAATCGTGCATAATTACCGCCAAAACTATTACCATTTAAAACACGAGGAATTACCATATATGGAAAGACACGGTGTATGCACCGTATATAAATACATTTATGCTCTTATTCGATGCTCTCAAACGAACATAAATGATTTATTATCCTCCAACATACACCTGCATTCAAGCATGCAGCTTTAAAGAAAAACATAACATAAACCAAGGTTAGAGGGCATGCCGTTAAGCCGTCGAAAAATAAAGAAGGGGGAATCAAAAAGAATAATCACTGATATTTAAAAATGTAAAAATTGATAAGTCTTGATAAAATCCTTTAACAAGATTAAAGTTAGGTATTTCATAATTGAAGAATAATATAAAACGACCAAGGCAATTCAATTCTTTAATGTGAAAGATAATATAGTAATTTTCAAAAGATTTTTAAATTCCTAAGTTTTGAGAAACTGATATCTTTTCTGAATAGTTTTCGGCAACATAACCGTCTTTTGCTTTATCACTTTGCCACCTTCCGTGCTTTTTAAATAATCTGTCTGAAATGCCATGTATAACGCTGGCGGTAGCACCACCGCGTCTTAAACTGTGTGTGCCATATAAATCAGGATTCAAACCTAATTCTGACAGTATTTCCCGGAATAATTCTAAACCAAAGTTATTTCTAAACATATGTGTATTTTTGTTCTTGTGTAAAGAAATTGTCGCAATAAAAATAAATCATTGCTTGTTTTAATGTTCCCGTTTTTTAAATAAAGGCTTAGAGTATTATAAGGACTGGTTACTTTTCCTGTTTTCGCGATGAGGACATTCTGTCCTTTGTTTGTCTGATCTTAGATGATCTTCTTTGAATGTTACGTCAGAACATTTCAAATTTCTTAATTCTGAAATGCGAAGAAATCCGGCAAAACCTATTACAACAAAAGTTAATGTCCTTAATCTGTACAAATCTACAACGTCAGGCGGAAAGAAAGGAAACATTTTTCAGATATCAAAGTTTTTTTCTTATCTACTGGTGAACCGCACAACTTTTTTGCAGCATAACCGTTTTTGACACACATAGATTTTTTGAGTCCTTAATATCATGCGCCCATAAGCGGGATATATTTTAGCTATTTTCATCTGGTTGCACCATGCAATCCATTTTCTGAAGTAAGACGAATATTGTTTCCTGGTATTGTCAGATTTACTTTGAAGCACTATCTCGGTTAATTTATCTGCTAGATCATTTAAATTTGGATTTTCTTCAGAGAAATGATGAAGATCTTTCAATATGCCAAATTTGAAAATATCTGAAAAAAATTTAAATAATAAACAAATAAAGCATACTGGTATACTTGAGTCCATTGACCTATTTATTATTATTTTATTATTATTTGTTTTAGACATTTCTACAACTTTCAGTTATAAATTCATTTTTATTTTCTTCTTTCTTTCATTCTCTCTTTTTTTCTTTCTTTTCTTTTCTTGACAAAACCATTTAATTATCATTCTTCATCTCCACAACTTTCCATTACAATATTCATCCCATTTCATTTTTGTATATCACATGTATGTTTCGTGTAAACAATCACGATTTTCTCTATCTTTTCAACAGGTCAATAAATTCAAGTGAATTACAATAAGCATGCTCGTTAACACAAATACTTTTGCGTGTCATCTACGAAAACGAGAAAAACGCATGGGAGTCTGTATTAAAAACATTCAAGTTACTAAAAATAGAAATAAAAACCCCGAGAAAGGCGGGGCAAACTATTCATAAAAACAAATTCAATTTTATTTTGATCGTGCATCGAATTCAATGGCTAAAACCGACCCGTTGAATCGGTCAGATCCAAACAAAGATTTTATATTATTGCCGGGTATAATGATTTCTGCATTATTAAATTCTAAAGCGTCTGAAACATAATCTCTCCATGTGCAAATTTCGTCTGCAAAAACAATAGGCCAGAAAGCAGCCAAAGGCCATTTCGTCACAATAAAAGTACCTGAAGCATGACAGTCAATTAAAAGCTAAATACATTTGCATGCTAAACACACGGGAGGAACTAACAAATTATTTTCTCCTAGCCAATTTTGAGACAACGCGTCAATAGCCTCGCTTTCTGGATTCCAAAACTTAGAATTGAAACGAATTGTTTTTCTGTTATCGACAAAAGCAAAACGGTCAGTAGTAAAGGGCCCCATACTGCATGAAAGAAATCATCGGACATGACCAATCATCTTCATCAATTAGACGAGTAAAGAAATCGGCAATTTCATTTTTTGTGCGAGGTACTTGTGTATATATTGTTCATCATAATGTAAATATATCGAATCCAAGCGTGTTTTCCCTGCTCGACTTCGCCATTTTAACATGTTAATTATCGACTTTTCGCCTGGCGGGTCGCGAGACAAAAACACGCTAATAACGTTATTAAACTTCGCCCCACAATCCCGCTAATTAGCGTTTCTTCGTCCCGCGGCTCCGCCGTTTTATTTCTTAAATCTCGCTCCGCGCCCTCGCTAAGTAGCGTGTTTTGGCTGCGCGCCCCGCCAATTTAACTTGTTAATTTTCGACTTATCGCTTGGCGAAACCATTTTACAAGACGAGAAACTGATAGCGAGCAGTATAGATCCGGATGCGCAGGCTGGTCTGGATCCATGCTGGTCGCAAACCCATTGTGTTGGTTTTGTCATGACGCGGCTCATTTCATTTTCTCAATGATTTCTTTATCGACAAATGTACATGTTTTTTTCTTCTAAGCCATTGTATATGTTTGCATAGTATGTGTCCCCCCCCCTTTTTGGCAATAAAATATGTTAAAATAAAAATCAAAGGTCAGTTAATGCGTATGCTCGATTGTAGACCAAGTTTTAATGTCCACCAAAGCCTATCAACATTTATGTTATTCATGTAATATATTCATATATGTATAAAACACATTTTAAGGTATATGAAAGCTTACAAATTAAGTCAAATCGCCTACATGTCTTCTATACATGTACTACATTTTAGATGGCACCATATGACCATCCAATCTATTATATTTTATTCTAACATTGAACTCTGTAGCGTCCAATATATGACTGTACAGAAGTTGTCAGTTCTTTGCGAAAGTGATGGCAACTAGTACTGGTAAACTGTTTGACAGCCTGTCCAGAAAAGATGCGGAATGGTAAATTCAGTGTGGCTTCCTGCAGTGATCCGGAGTGAAAACTACCACCACATTGTATTCTGTATTTTCCGGGAAACGGAAGAAAATGATGATCACGAAACGAACTTTATCCTGTGTGAACGTTTCACGTATCTATCATGTTTGGCATATATATGGCAAAAAATATTCGATTTTTGTCCGTCATGTGGTCCCAATTAAGCCAGTTCAGTATAGATCTATATATCTGTGAAATAAGTGCGAATATAAGCATTCATGTTCTAAGGTAAGACATTGATTCGCAGCGTCATTCTCCGAGTAAAATACATAATGTTCGTTTTTTTTTTTAATTTTCAAATTAATTTATTTATTTTTCAGAAACCAGTGGAGTTCCTTTAAGCCACTGTGGCACTCGTTAAAATGTTTTAATGTAATTTTTGTATAGGAGAAGATATTTGAACTTTTTCATTGACTAACAGTAAATCATAGATTAATATATAGCTTGGCCGTTAAAAAAATGTAACCTTTCATTTGTACATTTTAATATTGATATGTTTGTTGAGGTAAGTCCCGTTTTTCCTCAACGGTATTTCAGTAAAGCATGATGTTAAAATGTTTTCCTCAATGTCTATTCCAAGAGATTCAGAATTCGGACCAAGCTAGGACTCGCGAATCCTCACGTTCTGTCTAATGTGTCAATCGGACGTGCAACATTTGAGCCGCGTCATGACAAAACCATTTACCATTTACTATTTACGTAAATCCGGCGCATGCGCTTTAAAAACTCACGGTCAAACATCTTCACTCCCATGGAGGATGCGCGTATCCCAATGGTTTTGTAACTGCAAATCTAAAAAGAGCTTTACTTTAGCACTGTCTTACTTAAAAGCATAGCAATATATGAAAATTCATTATATTAAAGATGTATTACCTCTATATTTGTGCTCAAATTTTGAAGAAAAAAATGGATGTGAAGTTTCAAGTCGGAGACTATCATTTGTGATATACTTATCCTGAGACATGCTTTTGTATAACCTTGTATAACAAGAAACTGAGATCGAAAATCAGATTTTAACAGTTCTTTCTAAACGAAACTCTTAATAGTCGAAAGTGTTTTAACGCGTTATCTCCTTTATATTGGTTGTAAAAAAAAACCTTTTAACATTTTAACACAAATTGTGCATCTTATTTAATTATTTAGTCTCAACTTTTTGTTTTTCAGTTTAAAACAAGTTTAATGATTAGGGTCTCAAATATTCAAAATACTTCCATTGGTGAGAGTCGTCCTTGGCACTTTTGAATTGAGGATGAGGATATAATTTCTCTTTCATTTTTTCCTTATTATTTCTAATGTATTTTTTTCACTACATAATTATGCAACAATAAAAGCAGCTAACCGAAAAAAATGCAGAACATCAAATTCAGCAAGGGACGCTACTTTCGTGTCTGTACCTGATAAAATAATTGACACTGTTGTCTCCCTTGAATGATTTCGATCCAAAGACAAAAGAAAAATAACTCAATAACTTCAATTAGCTTTCATTATGTTCAATTATACATAATATATTGCATTGAACAGCAATACTACTGGTTCCCTTATATACGTTTTGCCCTGTAGGATAAGAACCATAGTAAGACAAAGAGCCAGATTTTCAAGTGAGCAAGATTTCTTTTCTTCCTCCTGAAAACAAGAGCAAGTTTTATACATATCCGGAAAATCTTTGCAGGAGAACAAAAGTAAATGTTTTTAAATAACTCGCAAAAATTCAACAAACTCCTCCTCGATATCCCGTATTAAACATTTTCGGGATAGATAGATGTTGAGTTGGGTGGATTTCATGTTGGCCATCTATGAACTATTTTATACTCATCTTAAACATCAATAAAAGAGTGAAGAAAAAAAGAATTACTCCGTATGATTAGACACATTAAGTGCTCGAACCCGCAACCTGGATTTTAACGAACAGACACGTTAACTAATAAGCCATTGCTCTCCTTTGTTTTACAAAGTTTGATAGATGTACAAATCTACTGGCTTTATTCCACCACAACTTTATTTAATTGCAATTAAAGACATGGCAGCACATGAAAACAAGTTTTATTCGGAGCAACTTCAGTTTCTTTCATTGTAACATCGTAATATATAATCAAAAATAACTATCTAGATACAAGTCTCTAACGGGATTCGAATCAACGGGAACGGGGAGTGGGGTGTCAACTAGAAGTCATATTTTCCCGCTGCTTCTGTTGCGAATGCACCACTGCCACAGAGCTTGACCAACCGCTTCTGCAAAATCTATGGCCAGTGTGATATTTAATTAACTTTCATTCTAGATGAAACGATTGTCATTGGCTAAAATAAGTTGAGGCTACAAGCTAATAAGCTGATAAAAAACATGTATATTTTAAATGAGCTTTATTATTTAGATTAATTCGGGGATAATGCAGGCGAAAACAAAATGAACACTCGACAAATATCTTCAAATGATAAAGATTCTAAATAGGAAACAATAGTTTATTACTTCCGTAAGGGCAACTTTATTACGTCTTTTCTTCCCTTTGTCGTCCCTTTCCCGCGACTTTCGACACACAGAGCAACTTTTCGCGCAAAATTGAAACAATACGAAACTGCGGCGTAATATTATTAAAACTTAAGGGCACAAGTATCCTTTTTATCGCAGCCGAAATCTGTTATCAACAAGTCATTATTGCAATTTATTTATACACTACAACTGGTATATATATGGCTATTGACACGTACTGTTCAAGATCCATCTTGTGTCAAGTAGGCCTTTCCTTAATTGAAACCCTGTTTCCTAGAGCTGTTATCATATTAAATGCAGATACATTGTTCGGAGTGGAACACTACATTCCAAGTTTTTCGGCGGGATCATTCGCCGCTTATGTAATTAAATACAATGTAATGAACAAAGTTTTGTTCCGAAATTTTGAAGGGGGAAATTATACAGTTACTTCATGAAATAGTTTAAAGGTATGATTTTTATTTCTTTTTTAGAATTTTTTTCTAAGGTAACATATTGTGTAAGCAACATTCACTTATAAAATAACAATTCCTTAATCGAATGCGCATAAATTACAAAACTGTTTTCTGATGATGCCGTAAAGTTTTTAAAAACATCAATATATATTTGAGCCGTGTCATGACAAAACCAACAGTATGGGTTTGCTACCAGCATGGATCCAGACCAGCCTGCGCATCCGCGCAGTATGATCAGGATCCATGCTGTTCGCTGTCAGTTTCTCCACTTGTAATAGAGTTAGTAAGCGAACAGCATGGATCCTGATCAGACTGCGCGGATGCGCAGACTGGTCTTGATCCATGCTGGTCGCAAACCCATTATGTTGGTTTTGTCACGACACGGCTCATTTCTTTAAATATAACAATGTCAGAAATAAATGCCGTCTTTTTATATTAGCATCTTTTTTATATAAGCATCTTAATCAAGATTGTATTATGTCTTATACAACTTCTGAAATGCAAAGTGTACGTTTTGGATTTTATTTTCCCGGGATATCCATCATCATCTTTTTTTAACAAAAGACCTCTTTGTTTTTCGTATATACCAAAGAAAAGAAATGATATTGAAATTCACAAATTTACGTGAATAAAAAAACCGTTAATGAAAACAAATACCTGATTGGTAAACATATATACTTAATTCTATACTTCTTGCTATATTCAGTTTTTTATATATAATTTTATTTTTACTTTCACAAAATTGATCTCGGTAGAATCAGCGGTCTTACATACATAAGCTAGCTGAATATTTCCCCACATGAAAGGTCCAAAGGTTCCTCTTGGGATTCGGACCTTCAGCGCTAAGAGGCGCGTGGATGAAAGTCAATCGCATCTTGCTAAAGAGGGTTTTATGTTTCGTGCTTTTCTGCTCCAAAGTATATCAATTAAATTCAAATTTGTATGCGTGTATCATAGGGAATGATATTGAGATGAAAGTTCAAGGACAGCAGAAATTTAGTGTATTTTTTACTCTGCAAAGGCATTTTGAACTACATTCAGCGGCGAAGTTTTTTACGAAGGGTTAATGGCACTGGGACGTACGTCATACATGACATGTCATATTCCTGTATATTACTGCATATTCATATACAAAGTGCACATGCAGCCAAAATAATGTATATAATAATATAGAAATATCCCCAGTTCTTCCAGTTATGAGAAATGCAAAATGTTGTAATTACAACTGTTGACTTTACGGCATATTTTCTTTAAAAAAATCTAAATCTTAACTTTATCATTCTTTAAAGGCAAACGGAAAAAATGAACGAAACTGTCGAAAATACAGGCACGGCAACCGGAAGTCACGTATATGACGATTTATATTCCAATTATTATGACGAGGACCAGGGTGCCGGCAATATTGATAACTTTACTGATGGACTTACCGGTACTACACCCGTGTCCGCCGATGACGATTATTACTATGGCGGCGAATATTACTATTACGAATATGGCTACGACGGGATGAAGCATATATACTATTACAAGGGGTTCGATTTTGAGCGACCTGTCTTTCTGTATATCTGGGTAGTTCTGATAATTGTGACAACGCTCGCTAACATTCTGGTGATGGTTGTCCTTCGGCGGAGGAACATGCGCAATGCGACAAATACAATTCTTATAGCTGTCGCTATCTCGGACTCGCTCACTGGTTTAGTTACACTTCCGGTGACAATCCATGCGTACCAGCACTACGAGGAAGGGGATTTGGCATTATCTAAACACTGGTGTGAGGCGTTTCTTCTTATCAGATATTTCATAAACCGCGGGTTCCATACGATGTCAATATGGCTGACAGTAGTTCTTGGATTCCAGAGGTTAATTTTCAGTCTCGTTTCCATTTCGCGCGCAAAGGATATTCACAATTCGGAACACGTTGTTCATTATCCTTGCTGTGGTGTTTCTTTCGCCATTTGTACACATCTATCATGCTTTTGATAAAAAGGCAATTGAAGCAGAAGATGGGAACTACTGTGCTTGGAAAGTTGAAGATCCATGTAAAGAATCATGCGCCTACTTTTGGCTGACAATTATTTTGATGCATTTTCTTCCTTGTTTATTGCTAATAATCTTCACTGTTGCTATGGTGATGATGATGCATGACGCTACGAAGAAAATGAGGGATTCGCAAATGATTTCAAATAAAGCAAACCTTCAAAGGCGCAACCAGGAAAGCAAAAGAATTTCATGCATAGTAATTGCTGTTGTCATAGTGTTCCTTATCCCGGAAATACCCTACGGAATATTTCTTTTGGTCCAAGTCAGCCTTACGCATTCAAAACAGAATTTATTAGAATTAAAGACAAGCCGTGCTATAATTTGTGCGTATGAAATTCTTCTAGTTCTAAGCTTCCATGCAAATTTCTGGATTTATTTGATAATGAACAGAAAATTCCGGAGAGGGCTACAGCGCACATTCGCTCCTGTAGAACTTTTGCTGTTTGCTCTGCTTCGGAAATTTGGGGTTCAGGGACAGGTGTCTCGGAGATATAGTGACACAACCAGTCTCGCGCGCACCCCTTCAGATGCTCATTCCATTCCAACACAGTCTTTTCAAACACGACTGTCTATATCGAATTCGGCTAATACGAACACTTTGGAAATGAAAACGTATCACTTTAATCCAGACAAGCGGACAAGCGCTGTTCAGCTTTAAAACTTGAACGGAAAGACATATTTCGTGTACTTATATACGTGTACTTAAGTATATATTATAATAAAGCAGAAACGCGTCTGTTCTATTAAATGCTTTTATCTGTTTATGCACATAAAGAGTTATATTACTTAAGTATTGTTTTCCACTCACTCCCGGTGAAATAGGTGCCTAAGTATGAAAAGGGACATTAAGTCATCTTTCTGGTTCCCTGCTATTCAGCTTTATGTAAATAGAATATATAAATAACTTAGCCTATGGCGCAGATGATAGAAAATTAACATGTACCGAAAACTCGCATAATCGAAACAAAATAAATACAGTGTAACCTGTACACAGCAAACTTTAACGAGACAAATATTTCGGTTGTTGCTGGGAGATTTTGTTCTAGAGAATGATGTTAAATGAATTGTGAAGTCATAGTTTTGGAAAATTAATACTCTAATTATACAGAGACTATTGCTCTACAGTGGGTCGCTCTGCAAAGGCTGTATACACTATATATAACGTGCGGTAGATATTAACGAAATATTAATGAAAAGCGGCGATACATGATACAGAAAAGTGAAGAGCTATTTCGAAGTTTCACAACTGCAATGAATGTTAAATTCAAATCAAAGCAGCCGCAAATAAGGGATAAAGCCGCAAAAATCCGACTAAAACGCCAATAGGAGTGTTTAAATATTTTATCGGAAGACTGTGCTTCGGTGAATGAATGAATAAAAAGAATGAATGGACAAACGAACGACGAACAAATGAATGAATGTGACAAATTGAACATCTCCATGATTTATTTTGTGATTTTGTTCTTGGAGTGACAAAACGTGCCGCCAATTTTGTAAATTATTGTTATGTTTCAAGTTGATTACTGTATATGACATATATAATATTTATATCAAATTCATATTTGTTATGTTTGAGCCTTGAATGCGGCTACTGTTAAAGGAACTCCATTGAGGTCAAAAAGCCTTAGATTTGAAATTCTTACATAGATCAGGTGAAGCAGTTGAAATAAAAAAATCAGCAAAAGTAATAAAGAAATATACTATGAATTAAATTGAATATCGACTTTTTGTGATTTCTCACTCAATTAGAGTGAAAAGCGTTGCAACGTTTTTTAATTTTGAGTCATTTAGCACAAAAAAAAATATTCTGGAAAAACTGAAAGATGGAAAAATCTGAAACTTTGCATACAAGTTATTGCTCTACACATACATCAAATGGCACATAGAACTCGGAAAAACATTTGCAGTCACGTCATGTCAAAAAACCTCAGTGAAGACCCTTTAAGAAAACCAGCAGCAACAGCAAACTAAAAATTCAGATCAAACATTGTGCTCTTGTTGATTATTATTTTGCATATATATGTATGTGTTAATAAACATAATTATTTAATACATGTGTCTTTTATACGTTGGAATATACTTTCTGTACAATGAATTATTGTCCTTTTCAAAATCTAATTAGGTTAATAAAATATATTATGGACTAAAGTAATATATGATTGTAAAGTCAATTTTGTATAGACGATCGGGAAGTCTATAAGTTCGACAGGTTATATGGGCATATATAAACGATTCTAAGTTTATATAACCGAAGTCGCTATTAACGCCATAGTCATACAGTAAACAATTGTTTATAAATATCAAATTAATGACAGCAAACAACCGTTTATGACAAATTAATTATAGCCAATAACCGTTTATATAATTAAATGTTATAATAGCCAATAACCGTTTATGACAAATATATCATACTAAACAACTGCTTTTTTGAAAAGTTTCGTCCGACAATCTACTTGTAATTTTGCGTATAGTAGCGAAAAGGTCGACCTCACAACGCCTTGAATTTATTATTGACGCGGTTGTTAAAACTTTGGAATAACGAAAGTTACGGAACATGCCGTTTATTCCCGAGTGTATTATGAGCTTATTGGCATGGACTGGACAAATAGTCATTCGTGGTGTTTTGACCACGGTGGTTCGACAGCTCCGCCGAAGTTGACAGATTTTTTTCTGATTGAATAAATTTTGTACAAAACGTACAGACACGCCTGGTTCAAATTTTGCTGACCAAATCATTGACCGGATGTACATGTACACTTCCCTGCTTTTCGTGTAGCGCACCGGAAGTATATGCGGAAGATGATGATTGGAATGGGAACTTCCGTGACGAGGACATCTGGATATGTAACCTAATTCCTACTTTAAACTTTGAAATTGCCTTTATCAAATACGGAATTTTTAAAATATTAAGTCATGAACAGGTTCATTATGAACTCTTGATGGTAGTCTGTTGAATAATTTGAAAGCAAACAATGCATATTTTTGAAAAAGATCAATCAGTGTATACGTACATTTTTGTCATTCAGAGTCCAGAAGATTTGGAATTTCAAAGTCTAAATTTTAAACTTCAAATGTTAATGAAATGTACTCAGTCATCTTTCAGTCCTTCTGAATTATGATCCATGATTTTGTTGTTGTTGTTTTTGGCTTTTACGTCGAACCCATATGGGTGTTCGCCTGGTCGGCTGGCTGACTGGTAACATCCTCATCTGATCTCCCAACTTTTCCAAGCAATCTAAATTGCAGTGTTTTTTTTGTAATATGCAATTAAATCAATAAGTTTCTATACATATGATTGTCATAACATTTCTTTCATTAAAAAAGAAGATACATGTATAATTATATTAGTAAAGGTATGAAACTCGCCGCTCATTTTTCAGCATTCGTCCAAATGTAAACTCCATATGAGCTCCGGTATTTTTTCACCAAATTAAGAAAAATCTTGGTATCAAATGTTCAAAATGTATCGAATGGGAATTAATTACTCTTAAAAGGAAATACAGCTTTCATATCAATGATTTCAAATAATAGGTAGATATGTAATCTCGAAGTCTCCGCAAGTGAGGAACAACAGAAATGTGACCGCTGAGTATGTGTAAAAATTACAGAACGGCAGTTTTATTGAAATGAACAATATTTTTTTTTTCGCATTGCGCTTTAAAGATGATAAAATTAAATTATTATTTGTGAAAATTTTTCAATCAAATCATCATAATTATCAAACTATATGGAGTAATGTAAAAAAAAACAAAAAAAACAAAAAAAAACAAAAAAAAACAAACACAGGTTCGATAAAGTTTGATATGATAATTAAGTAAGTATGGAATATATGTATATCTTACAAGTCTAAACATTACCCTTTCTTCAAAAAAGTATGGTAGAATGGTACATTAAAATTAATTGAATTACTTTTGCTTGCCAGGTAGTGATTGTTTTTTTGTTTTTGTTTTTTGCACAGATTATCCTTTCTACATATAAACGAATTTGTCAAAAAACACAATAACGAAAATACGTTTTTCATCCATTACGCCTATTTTTTTCGTATGTCAGGCCTATAGGCAATCAAACATTAATTTTGTATAATAATATATTGCATCGTTACAGTGAACTATGCCGCATCTACGATTATTATCTATTGATAATGATTATCTGTGAAATACTGCTGTTTATTTTGATTTTTGGAAATTAAAAACCATCATGTGTGGGATAGGAGCATAAAGAGTTGCTTCCCTCTAAATACTTAAAGTGGGACACACTGTTAAAGGTGTTTTTAGCACAGCTGTACTTGAGATACACAGATAGATGCATTGTAATAAAGATTCACATATAAATATAGATTTTTGTGGGTGTTTTACATCTCCGTTCACTTAATTATAAAGGATGAGAGTCTGTCACAGGACTCTCATAAAGTGTTTACCAATTTAAAAACGAGATTGAAATAATTGATATTAAATTTACAAGTGTGGAGGAAAGAGTGCTTAAACAGCATCCCAATTTATGATAAAAATTTCCAGGACATGTAAATAAGAACTAGGCCATGTTATTACAATTACGCTTGTGAGAATTCGTCATATTAAATGTGATCATGTCTAATCGCAATTTTCCGGCCTTTTCCGTCATACTCCGGTAAAGAATTATGGGTCATATACTTACTGTCTATAAGAACATGTACATCACATTTACATGACTTTTCAGAAGATCGGTAAGAAAACTGGCGCCTCTAAGTGAAAAGCCTGTCCTTTAAACCAAGAAAATAACAACAACCCATAGTCACATTAAAGGGACTTCACCAAGTTTGTTTTTTGACATGCCGGGACTGGAAAGAATTATATAGAGGATATTTGTTAAGTTCAGTGTAAGATCGGAATATTTTTCACCGAGTGAGCATCAAAAGGTATATTTCACGAGTGGCGCAGCCACGAGTGAAATATGAACTTTTGGTGTTCACGAGGTGAAATATATTTCGATCTTACATTAAACCAAACAAATTTTCTTTTTATAATATGCAAAAAAACGTTTTAAAAGACATTTTAACTTAGTACTACATGAAAAGGGCGTCATTTACGACGTCACGTCATTAAGTTGGTTCCCAGTACTGTGAACGCTTGTATTTCACTAAAACAACGTAACGGGCTCAAATATTCAAAACAATGAAATTATCAAATTGATAATTTCACTGTTTAAAAAAGTGAAATTATCAGTTTTTATTTCACTGATATGTTTATATAAGCAACCGAAAAGCATGTAATAAACGACATTAATGTACCATTTAATGAAGGTCTAGACCAATTACTTGTGTGCAAAAATTCAGATCAAAAGTTGCAACGCTTTTCACTCAAATCAAGCTAAGATTAGCTTAGAAATATGAGATCAAATTTACTAAGTATATGGAGTGTATCTACTAATTATCTTTTGCATATCTGTGTGTTCCAGCTGAACCATGTTAGAAATTCAACAAAATGTTTCAGTACCTCAGCGGAATTCCTTTAACACGTACTTAAATATGAATTCATATAACAAGTCTGACACTTTTTTGATTTAGAGTGTTTGACCGAGTAACTACAACCTTCAGTATACATACATGTTCTGGCTTTTTTTATGTCATAAAAAACAATCTTACATTCTTTGTCGTTAAATAAATTCAATCCAGGAATATTATTAAGCTGTTACAAGTTTGCTTTATACCCACACGCTTCCCCCATTTCGTTACAGCGGCTGTAAAAAGGGTAAAAAATAAAACAAGAGCTGTCGGTAGGACAGCAACGCTCGACTATTCTTAGTGCTTGATAGTAAAAAAAATGCTTGATAGAGTTACCTCCTCCTGTTTACAGGTTGGGGTCATGATGGTGAACAAGTGTGCAAAGTTTCAAAGCCATATGTCAATGGACTTTGAAAATATTTGAACTATTACAAAAACTTTAACGTAAATTCTAAGTCGAAAAAGGGGCATAATTCTGTCAAAATGCTTGATAGAGTTACCTCCTCCTGTTTACAGGTTGGGGTCATGATGGTGAACAAGTGTGCAAAGTTTCAAAGCCATATGTCAATGGACTTTGAAAATATTTGAACTATTACAAAAACTTTAACGTAAATTCTAAGTCGAAAAAGGGGCATAATTCTGTCAAAATGCTTGATAGAGTTACCTCCTCCTGTTTACAGGTTGGGGTCATGATGGTGAACAAGTGTGCAAAGTTTCAAAGCCATATGTCAATGGACTTTGAAAATATTTGAACTATTACAAAAACTTTAACGTAAATTCTAAGTCAAAAAAGGGGCATAATTCTGTCAAAATGCTTGATAGAGTTACCTCCTCCTGTTTACAGGTTGGGGTCATGATGTTGAACAAGTGTGCAAAGTTTCAAAGCCATATGTCAATGGACTTTGAAAATATTTGAACTATTACAAAAACTTTAACGTAAATTCTAAGTCAAAAAAGGGGCATAATTCTGTCAAAATGCTTGATAGAGTTACCTCCTCCTGTTTACAGGTTGGGGTCATGATGTTGAACAAGTGTGCAAAGTTTCAAAGCCATATGTCAATGGACTTTGAAAATATTTGAACTATTACAAAAACTTTAACGTAAATTCTAAGTCGAAAAAGGGGCATAATTCTGTCAAAATGCTTGATAGAGTTACCTCCTCCTGTCTATAGGTTGGGGTCATGATGGTGAACAAGTTAGCAAAGTTTCAAAGCCATATGTCTATGGACTTTGAAAATATTTGAACTATTACAAAAACTTTAACACAAGAGCTGTCCGTAAGACAGCGCGCTCGACTTTTTTATTGCTTGCCAATAAAAAAAGTTTTTGCAGTAAAAGGCAATACAAGAATCTCTGTATTTTTAAAGTGAACAATGGCCATGAGCATTAAGATATTTAGTGAAGAATTATTTTACTGAATTGTGTGATACCCTTGAACACTGCAGCAAAGTTTGAAATGTTTAAGTCAAAACATTGACAGTTAAGGGCCATAATTCAAATAAAATCTTTGACAGAATTACCTTCTCCTGGACATGTTTGGGAATCATGATTGTAAACAAGTATTCCAACTTTCAAATTAATATCTCAAACAGTTCAGTCAAAAAGTGGACTGGTACTAAAAACTTAACCAAGATTCTAAGTCGATAAAAGGCCTTAATTTTTAAAAAACAAATCCTTGACAGAGTTACCTTCTCTTGCGTACAGATGGGGGTAATGATGTGAAATAGCATTAAAAGTTTCAAAGCAATATCTCAAAGGGTTAAGGCAATAAGTGGATTTTACCCATATTCAATGTATTTTTCTAAGTCAAAAAGGGGCATAATTCTGTCAAAAACCTTGACAGAGTTATGTCCTCTTGTCTGTTGATGAAGGTCGTGATGGTAAACAAGTATGGTCAGTTTCAAAGCAATACCTCCAATGGTTTTGAAATAAAGTGAGGTGGTACAAAAAAACTTAACCAAGCTCAATACACTTTCTAAGTCAAAAAAGGGCCATAATTCTGTCAAAAACCTTGACAGAGTTATGTACTCTTGTCTGTAGATGGAGGTTATGATGGTGAACAAGTATGGTAAGTTTCAAAGCCATACTTGTAATACTTCTGAAATAAAGTGGGGTGGTACGAAAAACTTAACCAAGGTGTGACGCCAACGCCGACGCCGGGGCGAGTAGGATAGCTCCCCTTTTCATAGAAAAGTCGAGCTAATAAGTGGTTAAGCCGACGCCGACGCTCGGGTGACTGCAATAGCTCTACTTATTCTTATCGAATAGTCGAGCTAAAAAACAATAAAATAATATGATAATAGTTGACCACCTAACTTCTGAAAGGACCACCTAACTTTCAAATCTAGTGGTCCGGCTTACCAACTGCTAAAAAAGTTAGTGTCGAGGCCTGATGCCAGCCTATATGAAATAATACTCAATTCATTCTCACATGGTTCTGATCAATACCGCCAGAAAAACCATGTGACAGGAAACGTATTTTTATAGACCATGTGCTAATTCGTTATGACCAGACAGAAACGCATGAAAGACTAAGAGTTAACGCAACTAGAAAGTTTCAAAAGAAAAAAAATAGATATTGAGAAAGTTCTTCAAATTTCTCCGCCATCGAAGTAAACGTTGGTAATGTGATAAAATAATCAAATCCGGGGATTCCAATCGTTTCCTTTACAGATGGTTAGATACTCCACACTTGGGGAACCAGATATAAAAGGCTATTCCTGTTACAGTGTACAGCTTTATCTATATGGGTCTTCCTGGTTCAATTGTAGACAACAATTTCTAGATTTCCGTTCTATTTTATTACATATATGTGTATATACATGCACAATTACATACATGACAAATGAAACGGAATGAGTATAATTATTAATCATTGTCTATTTGATGTGTATTATTCTCAGTTTTCAGGTATTTCTTTTAAATGTACCATCCCCCCTGTTTTTTTTCTATAGGATTATCCTTAAATTGTAGTTTCTTCAAATATCTGGACAAACTGGCTTAACATATTGACTAAATTTATTTTCAATAAGAAAAAAGGTTGGCTAAAGGACAACAGTAAACATTTTTTTTCAATAAACTATTTTCTCTATTTTATCGTTTGACTGAGAATAAATTTAAAATTAACCATGCATTCTGATTGGTTGAAAACATTCTAACATCAACCAATGACAGAGCTTAATTTTAAGACTGATATTCTACTGCTACTTAAGACTTGCATATGTAACAATTTAAATAAAATACGTTTCATAACTTCCGTCAAAACCCAAACAACTTTTGACCTATATTTTATTTCGTATCATACTGCTGGCCTTATTTAACAATTCAGACTGTATTTACTAGGTTCAGTAAAAAAAAATACAGGAAAAGATAAAGTTTCTTTTTTTCAAGTGGCTGTCAATGATGGAATGTACAAAATATAGTATGAACTACACCACCTTCAGTTTCTAGTACACATATAGAACACTTCACATATACAATACATCTAGTGTTCAACTATCACAACATGTTTCTTCTATACAAAAGGAAATAAAGAAACTTTGATCTGTGAGGAAAACTACATGTATCTTAACAGATCAAGTACAAAGTACTTAATTATCATCTTGAACAAAATTAGATTTTCCATTGAAGTATTAGATAACTGATAAAATAGTATAAACTTTACCATGTTATATCTCTGAAAATGAATGTCGACCTGGACAAAACTATTTAACATTTTAGGGAAAATACGAAGAATAGCTCACAATGAAGATATCAGTCTGCACTGGTTACACTAGTAAATTCAGATGCATTAGCAAACAAAAAGGGTTAATAAGGTCATCTCTTCAAAGGGAGGTAACCTGCAGTCTGGTTTTGTGTGGCCTAACCCACCTCTTATGAAAAATTTTATTTACAAAATGGCTAAAAATTTAAGAGCTTCAATAAAAATTTACAAAACAAGGTTACTATCAAAGCATTAATATTTGGACTTTAACCAGGAGCAGTTTTCAAAGAAGTTCTGTGTAAAGTATATTCGCGTTCTTATTACTTTTTATTTTCACTTAGCTTGAAATTTGTTTTTAGATTGTAAAATATCTTAAACATCAAGAAGTTCATTTTCTCATATCTAACATGATAATAAAAGAACCAAGGAAGAAATATCCAATAAAACTTATCCCCTCTTCTTTTGACAAATATTTTCCTATAATAAAAACAAAACTCAAGCCTTTATTAATCAAATAATTGTGTTACTCAGTGGTCTTTGTCATGCACTCACACATTTTTTTTTGCAAGTCTAAAATCTGTTCCAATGGCCACTCACATAATAAAAGTTACAACAATTGCTTAAATAGGTACATGTATGAATATCTAAGTCCCCAAAAAGAGAATTACTCTAACACAATGATAAATACAATATAGTCTGTAAATATTGCAACATTTTCACCTTTAGTCCCGCCTCTACAATGCAATAACTGTAATTATCCATGCAATAACTGTTTAAGGTCCATGCAATCAACTATGCAATAACTGTACAAGACAGTAATTAAAACATTTGAATAATATACTCTGTGTTAAATATTTTCAATATTTTATAAGTTGATCTGAATTTTTTTCACTGATGTAAACCATCTTCTTGTTAACTTAAGCAGAAAGTTCATTTACAGAGGCTGCTTGTTCTGTCGGTTTTCGGCTAACATCACGGCTAACATCTTGTCTCGTAGAGACCACTACGTCCTATATATCTGACCCACTTTATCACATCATGATCACTATAGTTCAGTTTGGGTTCAAATACTTTCAAATAGCGAACTTTGAAGCCCGAAGGTGCGAATGGAACCTGAGATGAAAAAAGAAACATTTGTAAGTATTTAATATATCTGTGATTAAGTGGTTAAAACTGAAACAAGTCCTGTGATTTGAACACATCCTTGTCAAGATATTTCATTTTCAGAATGCTATGATAAACATAATTGTATGTTCACAGTGTCACACACACACAAAAAAAAAAAAAAAACACCAAAAAAAATGTGCACATCTTTCCAAGTTTTAATTTTATATATATGTTTATCACCAATATATGCAAAAAAATATGAAACTATAGTGAAAGAAAAAAGAAGGTTGACCAAGGTCCCTTTGTAACATGAGCGTGATGGATCGATTACTTTAAAAAACTTGCCCCAACCCCACCACCCCATCACCAATTGTCTCCTTCCAGATTTCATTTTATTACATTGACATTAAAGGGAATGCTTCAAAATTAAAGATCTTTAAGTAATACTCTCAGTCATTTAAAACCCTTATAATTTGATTGAATTACATGGAAAAGACACTGATTAGTTTTTTCTAGTTATAAGCAAAGATACAATGATAATGTGAGTATCGGAAATGCACATTCCTAAACTGAATTTTGAACATGTACTTTCAGTAAAACAGATGACGTTTCTTATTACTGACATTCACTTAAAACAATGTTTCATTTGCTTTTTGTTTCCTAAAAAAAATCCAACCTAAAAATGAAATTCCACAACAATGGTGTTTTAAATCCTCAACTTAAAACACAATTATGGGAATGGGAGTTTTTAAACTGCCCTCTTTAAATAATCGAGAACTTTGATGCAAAACAATTATCTACTTAGAAAAAAAAGCCAGGAAACATTTAAAACCCCTACAAAAAGTGGTTGCATGCTAAATTTAAAGCAAGTGGTTGGTGTACCAGAAATGAAAGCATCTAAGAATAACAAATATTCACAATTAACTTTTATATTATATAACAAATATTCACAAAATATCACAATTAACTATTATATTATTAACAAGTTAATCAAGAGAAGGAGAGAATACACATCAAACATCAGGATGGTTTATAACTGGTTTATTCTAGGATCTACCGGTTTCGGTCTTTTAAGACCTTCCTCAGGATATATTTCAAAGAAAAATGATTACTGAAGTATTAGTTATAAAGATTTTTGACAGGTTATATGGTCCTATATAAACAGTCATATTGCAAATAACCATTTATATACGGCCATATAACCTGTCAGGAATATTTATAACAAATTTAACCTGTTAGTATTATCTATAACAAATTAATAATACTGCAAACTTCCTTATTTAGAGAAAAAAGTGAGATTTCTTTATAAATTGACAGTAGTCATGTATAATTATAAAACAACATGTTTAAACCTCACGATTATCCAATGAAAAGCAATGTTACAAACCTGCAGTATTATAAAATTGTCTGTTATTGCAGTTCAGAACAATCTAAAGCTTTTTTTAGTGAAGACTAAAAAGACTGAAATTGACCAAAAATAGAATGATATGCCATTAATCTATCAACTGGTGCTGAACTTTGGTGATTATTATTTTACCTCAAAGTTCATAGATATAGGTGGCCTGGTCCATTTTCTTTTATCATTGGTATTAAGTAACTCGATCTCTGCACTAAGCTGGCATTCCTTCATCCCACCCATTCTCTTGATCCTGAAAACAACAAACAACAAACATACCATTTCAGTACATTTCATGTTGAAATGAAGTATAAAGACCCTGTTAGACTAATGAAAAAGAGTGAGACCAAACGCTAAATTAAATACCCCATTCCTGTTTATACTGGACAAGGTGCTTGAATGAGTATATGCCAAAATCTCACCTTTTCTCTCTCCGAAATGCACATTAAAACATTTAATTCATCTCTTCAAAACCAATTTAAATATGATAATGAATGAAAAATGTAAGAATCGGGGGAAAAAGTGATATTTTTTCTAATTTGTGACTAGGATTTCTGCACAAGTCTAGAGGTACTGCTTCAACACTGTAGAAAGTAAAATTCAATGATAAAAATATCAACATACTCAGTAAAAATTTAGTGATTTCAAAAACTTTTAATACAAACAAAACCCAGACATAGGCTTGGATGTGGGATTGAATTCAAAGTTACAGAATGCTAAAGGAAAAACAGTATTTCCAAGTTTTTCCCCCACATATATTGTATTGCAAAATTTGATTAATTTTCAAGGATGGGAATTACCTGGAATTCACACCCACCCACGAAATGACAACCATGGACTTAACAGCTACCAATTAGTGCAGATTGAGAGCTTCCAAGAAATGCTGACTTTGAAATTAAAAAAAAAACTAGTGCTGGCATAATAATTTCTTGCCTTTACTAGTTGTTAACAAATATAAACAATATTTCATCATCTTTTCACTGGTGGCTTTATTTCAACTAGTAAGATGAAGAAATTATTTCAGGAAAATAAAACAGGTAATTATATAATTAAAGTATTATGTACTTAACATTCATTTTAAAGTACAAGTTTAAGCACATTTACCCTCAGAAATGAATACATTCATCTGAATTATTTTTTTTCCTGGTGGTTGATTTTTTTTTTGATCCAAGCTTGAAACTACTTACTCATGGGGTTGGGGTGGGGGTGGGGTGGAGGTTGACAGGAGTTTTTACTCATAAGTGTATTGTACATCTCATAATCATAAACTGAGACACCATTGATAAGCTTACTTTTTGTAATTTTTGTAGTATTTGTAATGGATATGCCCATCTTTGAATTTCAAACATGTTAAGAATTTCAAGATCAAAATACAAAAAATTGAGCTTTTTAACAATATAGAGCCTTGCCAGAGTGCATGGATGAGAGATAACTAGCCTAGCTGTATAAAAATGGCAGAAATTAGAAATTCTCCCCAGAGCTCATATATTTGATAATATATCAGCAAAATACTTACTTCCAGACGATGGCATTTTCACTAGCCTTGTATTTAGCTTTGCCTTTCATACATATCACCTGTACACCACTTGTGTTCAATGGAGTTGGGATTCGGACCTGAAATCAACATTATATGTATAAATTTATACTATTTTTTATAGATTTAACTCAATACAGGATTGGAGCAGTACCTCTAGACGCTTGCAGAAATCATGATCACAAAGAAGACAAATATCGTTTTTTTCGCCGATTTTTACATTTTTCATTCATTATCATACATAAATCGGTGTGAAAAGATGAATAAGACCTATTTCAGTTCATTCCGTTGGGTAAAAAGGCAAGATTTTAGCATTTTATGATTCAAGCGCCTTGTACCGGAATACGGTATTTAGTGTGGTGCTCCAATCCTTTTTTTAGTCCCACTCATTTTTTATTAAATGATACAATATTTTAACAGAAATACAGGGGGTGTTTCTCCAACCAAGAAATTTATGATGTAATGACAAAATGTTGAAACTATCTAAATGATGATAGTCAAAAATATTCTTTGTAAGCTCAAGTGGTGCTGACTACTGATTTCAGTGCCTACTGCTTACAGCCCCTGAAATGGACGGATAGTAAGTCACCCTTTGCACAGAGCTATATTTACAAGTCTCTGCTGTTTTGGATAGAATATTTCTGGCAAAATTGATTTCACTTTGATCTTTTGAAAGAGCGAACATAAGGGAAACGCAACAAAACTTATTCACACATTTGCAATCATCAATAAGTTAAAGTTTTGGATATGCGGAAGAAATGATTTTCATTGTGTAATCATAATTTCTTGTGCGTTTTTCCACGCTTGAAATTTTATCTGTATACGTAATTTGTGATTTTCATGCGTACATGTAATTTACTCATATACAATTCTTGCCTAGAGCCCTGCATACCCTTGATCATTTATCTTACCTCTACTTTCTGTGCAAGAAGAGATGGTTTGAAGTTTGACTTTACTACAACCTTGACCTCCATCTTCTGTCTGCCCACCTCTCGTACAAGGGGAATAATTCTAAATGGCAGACTAATGTCCTTGGTTGTCCTATACCTGATAAATAAATCACAGCTTGCATAATATATATCAATTCTCAAGACAAGTATCTCAGTACGAAGAATTCTACTTTTATATTTATATTGAAGATTAACATTTAGAATAACATCTGCTGTCAGGGCAGTCTGAAAGACTATTCTCTCAGTAAACAAGAAGAATTGATAATGTTGAATTCTTAAAGTTAATAAAGGACCATATTTATATCTTAACCCATGTTACGTATTGTGGGTCTTAAAAACTGACCTCCTATTATGTTATCAAATAAGTATGTGAAGTTTCAACCTATTTCTTTCAGTGGTTTTTTTTTTCTTTTTGGTTGGGTTTTACATTGCACAAACACAGTTTGAGCCATATGGTGACTTTCTAGTTTAACTGGTGGCGAAAGACCTGAGGTGCCCTTCAGTGCATTATTTCAGGCACAAACGGGCACCTGAGTAGAACCACCAACGTTCTATAAGCTAGCCGGATAACTTCCTTAATCTTAAGTTCTGTTGAGCATCATATATAAACCTGATAATATAATCTGTTTCAGATTTCTCACACTTACCTCATTAATTCAAATTCGCCATCTGGTGGAATAAAACTGATGCTATGCTCTGTTTCAAACTTGCTCAATTTGACACACTGGTGGAACTGACAGTCATCAATAGCAATAGATGTTTTTCCAGATGATGATGTCCTGTATGTAGAAACAGACTATAATGATCAAGTAACAAAACAATATAATAATAATTAAGTACTGGTACAAAAACAAAGACAACACCGAAAATAATGAAACTTAAAATTTTAGCTGAAAATATGATAAATGCTCAAAGTTTAGCTAAAATATGATGGAAATTCAAACTTAAGCTGAAAATATGATGAAAGTTCTAATGTAATCAGAAAATATGATGAAATTTCTAGTTTAAGCTGAAAATATGTTGAAACAAGAGCTGTCGGTAGGACAGCAACGCTCGACTATTCTTAGTGCTTGATAGTAAAAAAAATGCTTGATACAGTTACCTCCTCCTGTTTACAGGTTGGGGTCATGATGGTGAACAAGTGTGAAAAGTTTCAAAGCCATATGTCAATGGACTTTGAAAATATTTGAACTATTACAAAAACTTTAACGTAAATTCTAAGTTTGAAAAAGGGGCATAATTCTGTTCAAAATGCTTGATAGAGTTACCCCTCCTGTCTACAGGTTGGGGTCATGATGGTGAACAAGTGTGCAAAGTTTTCAAAGCCATATGTCAATGAACTTTGAAAATATTTGAACTATTTACAAAAACTTTTAACGTTAAATTCTAAGTTCGAAAAAGGGGCATAATTCTGTCAAAATGCTTGATTAGAGTTACCTCCTCCTGTCTACAGGTTGGGGTCATGATGGTGAAACAAGTGTGCAAAGTTTCAAAGCCATATGTCAATGACTTTTGAAATATTTGAACTATTACAAAACTTTAACGTAAATTCTAAGTCCAAAAAGGGGCATAATTCTGTCAAAATGCTTGATAGAGTTACCTCCTCCTGTCTACAGGTTTGGGCTCATGATGGTGAACAAAGTGTGCAAAGTTTTCAAAAGCCATATGTCAATCACGGACTTTGAAAAATATTTGAACTAAATTACAAAAAACTTTAACATAAGTGGTTACGCCGACGCTCGGGTTGACTGCAATAGCTCTACTTAATTCTTATCGGAATAGTCGAGCTAAAAACTAATTTTGGGAAATGACTAAAATGAAAATAAATGACAATGAAATTGGAATATGTTAAATAACTCCATATAGTTTTGTTAATATCACTTAGAAGCAAATGGTTAAGTATGCCTTTAACTGACTTCAATCTATTACTGAAGCATACATGTTTAAATAACTTTTTTTCAAGTTTCTTGTGAAAATTTTCTTACTCTTTGTGACCAAACAGATCCAAAAGCATTCTAAACAAGAGGGCCATAATGGCCCTGAGGTTGCTCACCTGTATATAGCACCCCCCCCCCCCCCCCCCCCCCCCCCCCCCCCCCCCCCCCCCCCCCCCCCCCCCGCACCCATAAGGAGATGTTTCATGCTAAACATCTAAGCTCTAGCTCATTGGGCTTTTAAAAAGAAGATTTTTTTAAGTTTTTACTATACACATATAGTTAAAAAACAATGACACTCCTGGGGGGGGCCAGTTTTTGACCCCAGGGCTTTTATTTGAAAAACTTTGTAGACAGCTTACTAGAAGATGTTTCATGCTTAATATCTAAAACTCTAGCTATTTTGGGTTTTTTCAAAGAAGATTTTAAGTTTTTGCTATACACATATAAGGAAAATCAATGACCCCCGGGGCGGGGCCCAATTTTTGGGACCCCAGGGCTTTTATTTGAACAAACTTGGTAGACACCTCAAAATTAGAATATGTTTGATGCTAAATTTCTTAGCTCTAGCTCTCTTGAGTTCTTTAAAAGAAAGATTTTTTAAGTTTTAAACTATAGCATATAGGGAAAATCAATGACCCCCTGGGCTGGGCAATTTTTGACCCCATGGGGGCTTTTATTTTGAAATAAACTTGGTAGACACCTCATAGAAGATGTTTCATGGCTAATTATCTTTTAAGCTCTAGCACATATTGAGCTTTTTAAAAGAAGATTTTTTTAATTTTTACTATACACATATTATATAGTTTAAAAACAATGACACCCCTTGGGCGGGGCCAGTTTTGACCCCAGGGCTTTTTATTTGAACAAACTTTGTAGACACTTACTAGAAAATGTTTCATGCTTAATATCTAAGCTCTAGCTATTTGGGTTTTTTTCAAAGAAGATTTTAAGTTTTTTATTTTGCTATACACATATAAGGAAAATCAATGACCCCCCGGGGCGGGGCCAATTTTGACCCCAGGTCTTTTATCTTGAACAAACTTTGTAGACACTCACTAGAAGATGTTTCCATGTTAATATCTAAACTCTAACTATTTGGGTTTTTTCAAAGAAGATTTTTTAAGTCTTTTTGCTATACACATAAAAGGAAAATCAATGACCCCCAGGGCGGGGCCAATTTTGAACCCCAGGGGCTTTTATTTTGAACAAACTTGGTAGACACCTATTAGAAAATGTTTGATGCTAAATATCTTAGCTCTAGCTCTTGAGTTCTTTAAAAGAAGATTTTTTAAGTTTTTTCCTATATGCATATAGGGAAAATCAATGACCCCCTGGGGCGGGGCCAATTTTGACCCAGGGCTTTTATTGGAACAAAACTTGGTAGACAACTCATTAGAACATGTTTCATGCTAAATATCTTAGCTCTAGCTCTTTGGGTTCTTTAAAAGAAATTTTTAAGTTTTTACTATTGCATATAGGGAAAAATCAATGACCCCCTGGGGCGGGCCAATTTGACCCCAGGGCTTTTATTGAAACAAACTTGGTAGACACTCACAGAAGATGTTTCATGCCAATATCTAAGCTCTAAGCTCTTAGGGTTTTTTAAAAGAAGATATTTAAAGTTTTTTCTTTTGGTTGCCATGGCAACCAGAGTTCTGCATGGAATTAAATTCTTTGAACAATTTTTAAAGGTGACCACCAAAGGAACATTCCTGTGAAGTTTGGATGAAATTGGCCTAGTGGTTTATGAGGAGATGTCATTTAAAGTAAAAGTTTACGGACGACGGACGGACGATGGACGCACGCTGGACGAAAAGCGATCACAAAAGCTCACCCTGTCACTTTGTGACAGGTGAGCTAAAAATACTCCAGGATAATTTATATGAGATTCTCATAGACCATCTATTTAAAACCACACAACATTTGGTAAAAAATATATTCAAAAGTAACCTAAAATGAAGCACCACATTTTCAAGTACAGATTAAAGACATAACATTCATAAAAACTTTGCCTAGCTTGAAAAACTTTGATATAGGTCAAAAGATGTTAAAGCCATCTTTAGCAAATGGTTAACTTTTAGATACAATAAACAAATTATAAATGTGACATTTTCCCAACTCTTAAACATGCTAACAGAAAGAATTTTAAAACTGCATGCCTCAAAAGATTATGTGAATATTACTCCAATTCATAAAATATTTTATATTTTCATGGAATCATAAAAGAACTTTTAGTGATGCAAGCTTGAAAGCAGCCAAGCAAAAGCTAAGAAAAATAAGAGTTGTTTAATGAATCCACATATGAGCCGCGTCATGACAAAACCAAATAGTGCGTTTGCGACCAGCATGGATCCATCCGCGCAGTCTGATCAAGATCCGTACTGTTCGCCATCAGTTTCTCTACTTGTAATAGGGTTTGTAAGCAAACAGCATGGATCCTGATCAGACTGCTCGGATGCGCAGGCTGGTCTGGATCCATGCTGGTCGCAAACCCATTATGTTGGTTTTGTTTACTGATTCCATACATTCCCTTAATGATTATGATAACAACTATATGTATAAAAACATTCAGTTTAAATAATTAAACTGAAAATGGTTTTGTTTTTCTTTATCTTTTATGAGACATATCCATAAATCAACATCATTAGTATACTATCTTAGTGTTAAGTTAAATTAACACAGTGTTATGCTTAACTTTTGATTTAACCTTAAACTAAATTTTGCATAATGGACCAGTGTTTTTTCTCTCTACTTTGGGAATGGTGCCGGTACCAGACTGATTGGGAAAAAATGCGTTATTTTGACTTAAATTGGGAATTTTTTTTATGCATTTTTTCAGCCACAAATAAAATAGACATCATGAATAAAGATAGCTAACAGCTTCCACTGTCCAGATAGAACTATTGAGTGATGATTTATATGAATATGTTGGATTTAAATGATTTCACAGAAATCTTTTGGCCTTGTGGAAATTTTGAACAGCCATTTCTGGAATTTAAACATTGGAAATTGGGAATTTTAATGTCCATTTTCTATTGGGAACAGTACCGTTTTAGGGTAGCAGTTATATAAAGAAAAAAAAACACTGCCTGGACATCACATGTTTTGAATATATTAATGGACTATTTAGCCTTTATCTTGTAAATAACTTAAATGAATTTGTCCATCTTTCAATCTGGACAAAAAATTTATAATACTGAGGGAAAATTTCAAAAATATGTACTGACTGAATAGCTACACAGTGCAGACCACGATCAATCTGCATAAATAAGCCTGCACTGCTCAAATAGGTAATACATATACATTTGTATTTTATTTTATAATTAATTGCTGCCAGTAGGCTATGCAGTAAACATATAAAGCTATATCTTATGAAATCATAAAATCTATGAACAATAAAATCATATTGCCTCAATAATCCAATGATCAATCTCAAAAAAGTTGTAACATAAGATGTCTCTGTTATAAAATGCAAATGAATATTTTATGAAAACAGAATAAAATGTCCCGGAACAAACTATTATCCTGTTGTTTTAAAGTAGGGTTTTATCAGATTAGAAATGATTTTGTGCATGTTCCATTCACTATTTAGGCAATTTACTACCATATACATTTAATACCAGCATTTTGGAATTATTCTTTTTTTAAAATTTAAAGCAACACTTTTTTTGCAGCAGATGCATAATAGCTTTTATACACTTTAAAGATATTATTAATTTTTCAATATTAAAGTTATTGTAGCTCTAAAGCAAACAGTAGAAAGCCTTTCAGCCTGCAGATATGCAAGTTAACCTAGACCTATCTACCAGTACAAGGGAGGTAACTTGTCATAACATGCCACATGACGTGAACATAATTTTAGATTATCACAGTGATTATACATATTGGATAGGAAAATTAGGAGGAAATAGTGTAAGCTTCAAGGACAATTAATAACATCAGACTGTAAAATTTCACAGGTAATATTCTATATCTCTTTCAAAATTGTTTGCCTTTGGAAACATCTAGCACAAGAAGGTACCCAATTACAAGAATCCACTTTTTGGATGCTAGCTGGAATTAGGATATTGTTGTCATATTAAAAAAGAAATTTGAAGTTCATAGTGAAACTTCAAACCTACATCAGTTTAAGTCCAAATGATGTAAATCCTACATTCTAATGAATTGCATATAACCCATGTTTCAAAATGATAGCAAATAACAAATATATGTATCAATAAATATCAATATATATAACTTTATAAAAACGTGGTACACTGCCAAATAAACAAAAATTCTTTTGAGATGCGTCACAACAAAACCAACATAGAGGGTTTGTGACCAGCTTGGATCAAGACCAGCCTGCGCATCCGCGCAGTCTGATCAGGATCCATGCTGTTCGCTTACCAACTCTATTACAAGTGGAGAAACTGACAGCAAACAGCATGGATCCTGATCAGACTGCGCAGGCTGGTCTGGATCCATGCTGGTCGCAAACGCACTATGTTGGTTTTGTCGTGACGCGGCTCATTTTTGTTATTTACAGACTGTTTAAGTTTAACATGCATGTTGATATGAGTGGAAGTTGAACATGAATAAAATGCTAGAACAAAGGTCAATCATAGGTCAATAATGATAAGGCCAAATAAAAACAAAAGTTCTGTTTCCTGTATTAAGCCAGCATCCTATAATTTAAACTTAAAAAAGTTAGGAAACTTTCCATTTTTAAGATTTTTAACTAAGATTTCATTTATATATATATATTGTAAAGAAATGATTTTATATTGTTAAGAAATGATTTTGAAAAAAGGCAAAAAAAAATGTCTGAGATCAACAGTTAGAAAACAAAGTAAGCAGGGAGATCGTAAACAGAACTTTTTATTTTTGGCCTCATAGATATATATAATTGATATAGAACACAAATAAAAGTATTCTAAAAGAGCTACAAATCTATAGTTTGTCACAGAACTATTGTTTCTTCTCCATTTTTATATATCATAACAATAGCTTTGCAACAAACCACTGACATATAGCTGAACAGTTATTCTTACCTGCTACAATTTTGAAATAGAACTAGGAACTATTTTAGTAGTACATATAATAATAATTTAATAAAGCTTCTGAATATCTAGGTAAATGATTAATAATGTCTTGGAGAGTTTGACAAAAGACATTACCATTACATTAATTAGTTAGAAAGAAAGCAAAATTGTCTTTTTTTAGTCAGCCAAAACAAAAATAATGCTGAAAAGACAACTCTGCAGAATCTGTAATAATAGATACTTTTAAGAGATGAGGAGTTCTCTCCCTTTATTCAGATTGTTCATATTAGTATTATGTAATTTTTATGCAAACATTACATGTCTCATCTTGCACTTTTACCCTTAACCTGCTGCATTTCTGGAATGGATTTGCCCATCTTTTAATTTGGAACAGTCCATTTAAAGATTAAGGGACTTAAATATCAAATTATTAAAATTTAGCTACCAACAATTTTATTCAATAATAATGATTTAAGCAAAACATTTTTCATAATGGCACTGTCTTTATCAAACAATCCAAGTAACAAAGCAACCCAAATATCTTGATAGTATATCAAAATTAAAGAAAACAGTTGACATACTTATCCAAACTATTTTTGTCTAAAATTACCTTACTTATCAAAGGGAGGTAAATCATAATTTAAAATAATGGTTCATAGAGCATTATCTAACTTTACTTGTTTTCAGAAATAATCTTGAAACAAAAAATATATATAACTATCAGTTCCACCAAAATGGAATAAAATAAAAATAATCAATAAAGGAAATATAACTATGTTGAAAGTTATTTGTTAAAATCTAACTAGAGATTTGCAAATTAAAAAACAACTATCAAGACATTTTCACTGGTAGAAAAGGAGGTAGGAAAGATAAGGACTGACCCGGAAGTGCTCTTCACATACCCACGCCCATCATCTTGCCCAGATTTGCCTCCCTTGCTTTCCATTAACACCTTGTCATTTATGCCGAATTTACATTCTGGCATGCCGGATAAGTAACTCTTCATTATGATACGTCCAGCGACGTGGGCAGACAAAACTTGACCCTGCGGTGACATTAGTAGATTGACCGACTCCAGGACATCGAGGAAAAGCTCGTTTCTACGGTATTTGATGCCCTCCCGGCGCCAACCGATCTGACCTGTGACTTGAGACGTAATCTGACTGGTTTCTTCTTTTGACTGATATACAAATATGAAATATAAAAGATAATAAAACAAAAATTGCACCGAAAAAACACAAATTCATAATCATTAATTTTTGCATTTTAGATCACTTTTGTGTAAAACTGATCTCTAAAGCATATTTTATATTACCATTGAAAGGCATTTGACAGGAATTTCTTTATGACCCATTAGCTGGATAAATTCTCCGCCAACAGGTTATAGGCTACTAGGCTTCTTTTTTTGGTAATATCGGAAATTCATGCGTTGAATTTTAGTATTTTTTTCCACATAAAAGTAATTTTGAATATACTAGATGTATATAAAAATCTATGATACTGTGCATGTTTATAACATCATTTTTCATTGGATAATTGTGATGTTTATATAATCTATATACATCACAGACAGAGAGTTCTGATTTTCTGAGAACACATGCTTCAATTCTAAATAAAATGCACAAAAATAAATAAAGACTGCAGATACTTTACCTGTGTCTTCACTCCTTGTTGAGTAATAAATGTCTTTAAGATTCCTGTATCTGTATTTTGTGGGTAGCCAAAATCCAAAATTTCTAAAATAAGAATAAAAACACTTCTTAACACAGAACTAACAGGAAATAAAAAATTCTTCAAATGCATGAAAGCTCATGACGCCTTCCAAATTTAAGAGCTCTATATTTTTAACTGACATAAATCAACAAATAAATATAAATATATAAATATAAATATATAAAAAATTGTATTTTCTAATTTTTGCTTAATATGACTTAAAACTAATTTCATGCCAATATGTAGTTTATGCTGGTTTTCTTATTTTACATTGCTTTTTACTGCATCTCCACCAGTGTTTTGTATCTTTTATAAAGATCCTACATATAGCATTAATACGCCAAATTATGTATTACATTTTGACGTTGTTGTCCTTGACGTCATATGACGTTGACGTCATTTCCTGTAAACAAAGTATACCTGATGAAGACTTTTGAGTCGAAACGTTGTATATTTTTCAAATAAAATAATTACATTTTTAAATTGAAACTGGAGTTGATTTCTATATTCAAACTTACATAAATCAACAAACAAATATCTTGATATCCATCCCCAATGAAAATGGACAGGTCCAATTATAGAAGTAAGAACAGTCAATTTGAGCTGCGTCATGACAAAACCAACGTAATGCGTTTGCGACCAGCATGGATCCAGACCAGTCTGCGCATCCGCACAGTCTGATCAGGATTCATGCTGTTCGCTATCAGTTTCTCTACTTGCTACAGGGTTTGTAAGCGAACAGCATGGATCCTGATCAGACTGCAAGGATGTGCAGGCTGGTCTGGATCCATGCTGGTCGCAAACCCATTATGTTGGTTTTGTCATGACGCGGCTCGTTTAAGAAATTCTAACATCTTGTGTCTGAAATAATTCATGGAAGGGCATCTTACAGTGACAGGAATATTCCATAGGCTGGGTAAGTACTCCCGAACATGTCATGGGCAACTTTGCTTCTTTTTGGGTAATTTCTTTTTTCATTCCTTACCAGCAGATATAACCTTCTACTAGAAGAAATGACCCAGGCTCTTTATGAAACTACTAATGCTAAGTATTCCTCCACAAGTAAAGCTGGAGAAAGTCATCATATGACCATTGTAAGGTTGGTGTAATTTAAATTAACCCTTACCACTTTAATATTTCAGGTGGAATTGCCCATCTTTTGATCTTGATAAAACCATGAATCATTTTTTAGGAAAAATTTCAAAATATTGACAGAATAGCTAACAGAGCTGACCAGCTGATCTAAGTCTGCACTGGTGGCATTGATAAATTCAGTTCCCACCAGCAGGCTGAATTGTCACCTTAGTGCAGTAACGGGTTAACTTTATAATTTAATAGGAGTTAACCTGTTACTGCATTAAGGTGACAAACTGTTAACATCAACAATAATACGGAACTAGTTTTTTAACATATACTACAATAAGGAATGTATTACCATCTAGTATTTCATAAATAAGGACAAAGTTGTTCTTGATGTTTTCTTCCGTAACCTTGCCAAAGTAGGCGGCCATTACATCAGTCATCTTGTGTAAAAACTCAAACACCATCGCAGCATTGACATTCTGCTTTGTGACAGCGGCCAACCAGATGTTAGACCTAAAATACAATAAAATAAAATATGATTTTCTAAACGGGCTACAATGAGACATCTAAATGACTTATGTGATCAAGAAAAACCAGGCTTATCTTTTAAAATATTGAAAAATATTGATGAAATAAAATGCGTTTTTTTCATCTTCCCTAATTTTACTGTAAAAATTTATTTTTAACTGAAGTGAAACATATTTTCCGTATTTTTACTGGAAGACGCCAGACTTTCTTCTAAATTCATAAAATACACAAAATTTAAGGGGAAGCCTTCAAATTGTAATGAGAAAAATGTTTATGATAAACATAAAATTCAAGTTTTTTTTATATAAATACATGTACAAGATTGACAAGATGAGTGGCAGTAGCTACGAGTGCAATATGATAACTTTCATACCACTCAATGAAAATAAATCCTGTTTTTATAGAAAAAAACTTGAATATCCTCTATATATTGAGTAAGATATCTGAATATGACAAAATTTGAAAATTACAATTTTACTACAATGTAGTTAACGTCAAATACACTGTTACTCTGAAAATGCAAAAGTTAAAAATATGAATAAGAGTGTGTTTCTCTATTCCTGTCACTAATAAAAGCAATTTTGTGAACATTGGTGCTTCTTTTTTTGATGAAACTGTTTCAAATATGCAATTTCTCAGCAATTTTAAATGCCATTAACATAATAATTGTATGATAATGGCGTAAAGCCCAATTTTCCAGAAGCAGTGAATTGGTGTGGTTTACAAACATAACATAACATAACATGTTATGTTATGCAGTGTTTCTGCCAGAGCGTGTTTTTGCGTTTTTGGCGCACTATTTTCAGCCATGACGCAATGAAATTTAGTTAGTGCGTATTTTGTGACGCAAGAATTTCACCGTCGCTGATTTCAACACAAGTCAGATATACAGACTATAAACCGTCAATTCAGTATAAAAATGTACGGAATGTTTACCGTGGGCTCCACTATAATTTTAATGAGAAATGAAATTTACCGGGTCCGTGGTCCGGCATTTAGCCAATTTCAACTAGTTAATAAACGCTTGCATTTATACGTTACTGCATATATTGAAAGCGCCCAGACAAAATTATTTATTTTGTTGTCGTCATATTCTGCGAACGAATAACTGTCTGCTGGAAAATGCAGTCTGCGTATATGTTAGTGTTCATCTGTGCTGTTCTACAGAAATTAGAAACTTCGAAGGGAGCGATAGCGACAGGAGAATGTTTCTAATTTTTGTAAAACAGCTAAGGATGAACACTAACATATTTAGTGTCAAGCTTTATTTGGCCCTTGATTACGTCACTAGGCGGTACTATGAAGCACTATGAAAAATAGAAGGCGACTATGAACGAATTTCAATATAGTATCGACTTTCTTTCTTTTATGAAAATTAACACACATAATTTTAAGAAATACAGCGTTATTATTGGATGACAAATAATCCAAAATAGCAGAGATTGACCAATTTCTTCACGAAAAATATACAAAATATTGTAAATAAAACTTATAAAGTGTTACCTGTTTTTTTTTTTACATTTTTGTTAAATTTATTGGCATGACCCTTATGAATTTGAAATGACCCCTAAAATATCATACAGGGGGTCATAAAAGACCCTCAGAAAATCAGAGCTGGCAGAAACACTGGTTATGTTTACAAAGCCGCTATGTAAACAGACTTTGTTTATGTAGATTTTTTTTCAGTGGAAGAAGTTTTTGAGATTTTACTTGCAAATGCTGAAAATGCTTGAGTTGGTGAGTCAGACCATCTCAAAACATAAACATCATATTTCATCTTTACATTTTAAGCCGCAGATTACATGTAATAGTCAAAATGTAACAACATCCTGCAGATATGCATTAATCTCTTTCAGATAAAGCAAAGTAAACATTAATTCATCTCGTCCACTCTCAATAGGTAATTGCAGCAGAAATATGGTTAAACTTTACCTGTACAATAATAACATACCTCTTTATATGGAAAAAACTTGTTCTAGCAATGTTTGTTACTGGTGACCTAACTTGTTGCCGCGCATGTATAACATTCACACGGAATGCATCCACTGCATTTCTCCTGTAAAATATCAATCGGGAAAATCATAACTTAAGTTTATGCATATTAACATTCAAGTACCTTAATTGAAATGATTTCTATTTCTCAGCATTTTACAATGAATATCAAAATTCTCTACTTCTGAATCATTTTAGGTAAAAATTTTATTCACCATAATAATTTGGCATTTCAAAAAAGTACCTTAAGACTAAGCCCCCCTCGTACAAATCATGTTTTGATGCTCTTTCTATTACTTGTACTCCAGTTAAGGCACTGTGCATTTATAGGTATACAATTTATCTCCAAGACATTTTCAAAAGAAATGTCTCCTATGATAAATTATAAATGATGTAAATGCTTCAAATATTTGCTAAGCTAGTCAAGTAATATATAAAATTACCCGATATCATCTCTGTACACACGGGAGATTAACACCTCCCCTTTGTGGTTGTAGATAAACAATCCACCAATCATCCTGCTATCTCAAGCTGGTTCTCTTTCAATGTCGGCCTATAACATCACATCATCTAGAAAACATTAAAACCAGTCAAAATGTATGTTTAAATAATATATTTGGCATAAATTGAATAAATCAGAAGCATGCTGTAAAAAAACATGGATGAATTGCAATTATTGATAGTCAGTGGATGAAGCATTGCAAACGTCTTATCGACTTCTTCATAAGTTCCTTTAGCAAAAATACGCGCCCACGTGTATACAGGTTATATGGCCGAATGTATATAGCGGTGAAAGTGGTATAAATTGTATCGGATTGGATTTATTTACATTCGAAGGTGAGTCATTTAATTTTTTTTCTCAACGTGGATGCAAAAATGTTTAAGTTTACTGTCTGCATATCTTTTGACTCAAGATATTGTTTTTGTAGTAAATTACGACGGTTAATATCCCGGTGTAACCAAAATTTGGCGATATAAGAACAAATGTCAATGGCATTTTCAATAAACTACAGTAATCTATAATTATACTTAATATAATTTTACTACAAATATTTAAAAGTTACTTCAAGTTCATTTCTAACAATGTAATCGTTCAGCGGTTGCCAAATATAAACAAATATAGCCGATGTAAAATCTTACTACGATCTGAAAACGTCACCTAAATTCGGCGATTCTGATTGGGTGCAGTAATTTTTTTATTTTGGCGGGATTGTGATGTAGTATGTTGACCTAGATCGGCAGTAAAAATAGTTAGTTTAATATTAGATAAAAAACGGCGATTATTTTAAGCAACAATATCAATCAAATAGAGGAAAGTATAGATAAACTTGAAATTGCATAAGGTAAAACACACAATTTTCTCCATGTCATATACAATTTTTAATGTTTACCAGCCGTATCTCCATATTTAGCGCAGAAAATCACTGGAGTTGTAAAAATAGACCGTGGGACATAAACATGATTGACCTTCACCTCTGAAATCTCGCGTGAATGATGAAAAACAAAACATCGCCGAATTTAGGAGAACGCCGAATTTGGGTCACGGTAGGATATAGCGCTTCAAAAACGCTGCGCATTTTGCTAAAGGAACTTATGAAGAAGTCGACAAGACGTTGGAGTGTAAGTAGTACTAACGGAAACGTCTTATGTTATAGGACTATGAGAGGAAGTCACGTTGAGAATGACAACAAGGTTACAAAATGACTAATCTGTCAGGTCTGTGTTGTTAGCCTTTCCAGTCTATCTGTATCATCACAACATAAATCTTATCATTATAAATATGATAACCATATCAAATTCTAGCCTATACTTTCTTATAAAGTGTATTGAACTTCAAATGGTTATTTTACACGTTAAAATTGAACATCAAACGATGTCGAAAAACGCCCTCCTTCAACCGGTGTCATGATAAATTTCGTAATTCGGCAACTTCTGCAAGTGGGGAAAGACTTACATCGAACATGAAATGTAACATTATAAGTGCTAAATTAAAAACATCAAATAATATCTATAAACAGAAAATATATCATTACCATTTAGCAAGAAAACAGAATAACTTAACACAAATTTATTCGGTGGGTGTTTTGTATTTTACCCACAATTCGTCGCAAAATCGATCTCAAGGTGATAAACTACCAAAAAGTATCGTATAGACTGGTTTCGGAAACAGATATTTCTTAAAAGGTCAGGCGGTATTATTGGTTTTCTTTTAAATTTAGTCAAGCCGTGATTATAATATGATAAACTCTATTTTTCATATTTTTCACTGAAGTGTTTCTTTTTCCTTATTGTAAGCATCTCACTTATCGATAAATCTACATATTAAATCATGTTACGTCCCATTGACTTTTACAGAATTATCTTGGTCTTTTTAAATCAATCGCTGACAGTGCAACAATATCGAAATCTTGCCTAAAACGCGAAATTGGTTTCGCGGTACTAAATATAAAATGGTTCTTAATAACCTTGAAGGACATTGAGTCTACACATACACAAAATTCAAAAGCATCCGGAGTTGAGGCTATTCTACTTTTGTGCAAAAATTTCCATTGTCAAAAACGTCCTAGATTTCAGAATAGAAAGTCAAAACTTCCCTTATGTGGGTGACTAATAATTATCAATCAATCACCCCAAATTTAGTGAACATTTCCATATGTCACGGGTCAATTTATTTGTTACATTAATTGTTCATTTTGCCGTGCACTGTTTGTAATTTAGACGCGGGAAAAGTATATATAATGTTCGCGCATGCGTCGATTGTCGTTTTTCTCCGTGGCGTCTGTTATCCTCTGCTTATGTATTGTAGCGGATGGTTCCGTAACGTACGATTATTAGCGGAAATCACGGAAACGTCCGAGACAATTCAACTATGTTCGTTTCTCGTGCAAATTTGTGAAATATTTTTTTATGTTCAGTCGTGTTGTACGTGGTATGAAAGGAATTTTAGCGAAAGTTTTACATTGGTTTTTAACATTTCCTTTCTTCCAAATTCCCGCGAACTTTTCTTAATTAAACTATTTTCATTCTTTGTTGGGACTCTGTGGTAAGATTATTTTCATTTAATTCATTTCTTCAAATAATTCTTATTTGCATCGGTCAATTGTCGTATTGTTGTATTTTATGTAGTATATTTTAATTAACTTGTATATAATCATGTTTTTATGTTTTTAGCTTTTTTTTTCTTCGTACATATTACAATGAAATTGACGAACCTGCCAGGAGTTGTTGTTTATTTATTTACCCTGTGACACATATAAAGTCAATAAGAAGTTTGTAATATTTTAGAAAATATTTATTTAAGAAAATTGCTTTATTAGATAATTTTGAGACAAAAGTTTTAATGTATCATTTTGAAATTAAACAACATTACTATATATCGACACGAAACATATCAATTAAGGTGCATGCATAAGACCCGTAACTGAAAAATTAAGAAAATTTTAAAATTAATTTTATTTCTTGTTTTAAAACATTCTTGGAATCATTTGGATTCTTTAGGGAAGTAATACAATGGTCAAGAATCAACAAAAAGTTACCTTTTAAATGGAATTCCCACCATCGTCCTTTTTACATTTTTAATCGAGGGAGTATGAAGAAAAATAATGATATTTATGCATACCACTGCGTTTCATTTTTTTTGTCTTGAACAAAATCCTGTTATAATACCCTGTACGAGTATTCTTGAGTCATTTTATTTATTTTGTAACGGAACATTTTTGACCAACTGATAAGTATTGTGAAACGTATGATTACTGTACACATTTAGACCTGTGAATAAATTGATTGTGTAATTTTGGTGAAATTGAGTGTTTAAAAGACATTTACACAATTTGCTGGTAATGAATAAGGTGATAGATGTTACAAAACCAAAAACAGATTTGCCTTTATAAGTATAAATTCATGAAAGCAGGTTCGACGTAGAATAATATAATCCCACACGATTTCAGGTGTGAGAACAAATGACCATTACACTCAATATGCGAGATTAATTGTCACGTAAAATCTCGTCTGAGGATCGAACCAACGGCACATTGATTACAAATCCAAATGTTCACCCTATTAAGTTTTCCGAATCAACTATAGTTGAATTGAAACTTAGATACTATAAGGCGGGATATGGCAATATGTTGTTAATTCTTGTTATAAGCTTTTATAATAAGTGGTACGGTAGAAGAAAACTTTTGTTGAGTTATAATAATATAATACAAAATGTATTGAACTATATACAAATGATTCCAAGGCTGTTAAAATTGTAAGATGTTAAGTGTTTTTACATTATGTTCACCCCAAAATATGCACTATTTGTCAATTTAATTATCTTCTTAGTTTAAAAAACAAGAAATATCATTTTTAAAACCACCTGACACCGTGATGTATATACATGTACACGGAATGATATTACCATCAGTTTACTGAGCACGTTAGTGATTAGACATTCAAGATCGAATCACCGACCAACATATTGTAACACGGAAACAACATGCTCGCGTACAATTAATCAAAAATGTCCTTATCCTTTTAGGTAGTTTTTATATCTTTGTAGCCATTGAGTGTAACCAGTCTAGATAAACCACGTGCGTCTTCCTTTTCATCACGACACCGTCATGGCACCAGCGGTAAAAATTACGGCTCACTTGAAATCGTCATTTCATATAAATACATTTGATTTTGAACTTAATTTAAGTTTTAGAATATCATCAACATTTTTATTTGTAGTATAATTGGCACCTTGACGGACTTGGAATTCTTGCAAACGTCATATTTTTTTTTTAAACTTGGCCACTAATGTCACAGACGCTTGGGGTTTGGAGCTCAAAACGCCTTTAAAATCCAAATAAAATGCATATTTGTCAATCCCAGGACATGTACTGATCATATATATCAAAAAATCTTAATATATGCCGTTTTGAAAAAAAATCATATTTCAACATCTATAATAATACACAAAATAAAAATGTTCGCCGGAAAAAATCCGCACCCCTACCGTCATAATCACCATGTATTTTAATCCATTTCCAATATTTTCACATAATCCTTTGGTCCATAGACACAGAAGATATAATTCTTCACGATGATGGCAGTGTTTCTGCCAGCTCTGATTTTCTGAGGGTCTTTTATGACCCCCTGTATGATATTTTAGGGGTCATTTCAAATTCATAAGGGTCATGCCAATAAATTTAACAAAAAAGTAAAAAAAAAAAAACAGGTAACACTTAATAAGTTTTATTTACAATATTTTGTATATTTTTCGTGAAGAAATTGGTCAATCTCTGCTATTTTGGATTATTTGTCATCCAATAATAACGCTGTATTTCTTAAAAGTTATGTGTGTTAATTTTCATAGAAGAAAGAAAGTTGATACTATATTGAAATTCGTTCATAGTCGCCTTCTATTTTTCATAGTGCTTCATAGTACCGCCTAGTGATGTAATCAAGGGCCAAATAAAGCTTGACACTAAATATGTTAGTGTTCATCCTTAGCTGATTTACAGAAATTAGAAACATTCTCCTGTCGCTATCGCTCCCTTTGAAGTTTCTAATTTCTGTAGAACAGCACAGATGAACACTAACATATACGCAGACTGCATTTTCCAGCAGACAGTTATTCGTTCGCAGAATATGACGACAACAAAATAAATAATTTTGTCTGGGCGCTTTCAATATATGCAGTAACGTATAAATGCAAGCGTTTATTAACTAGTTGAAATTGGCTAAATGCCGGACCACGGACCTGGTAAATTTAATTTCTCATTAAAATTATAGTGGAGCCCACGGTAAACATTCCGTACATTTTTATACTGAATTGACAGTTTATAGTCTGTATATCTGACTTGTGTTGAAAACAGCGACGGTGAAATTCTTGCGTCACAAAATACGCACTAACTAAATTTCATTGCGTCATGGCTGAAAATAGTGCGCCAAAAACGCGCTCTGGCAGAAACACTGATGATGGTCAATTTTAAACTTCAACGGTAATATAAACAACGCAACAGCCGAAATAAACATCAATATTCTCGTCGTTTTTTTTCAACGACAAAAACTTTCGATAAATTCAATGGACCAGACGGCTATGAACGAAGCTATCCGAAAATGTGGTTCCCAAACTTAAAAGCGCTGCGCATTTTGCACACGGCAAAGCTGGGGCCACATAATCGGATAGCTTCGTTCATAGCCGTCTGGTCCATTGAATTTATCGAAAGTTTTTGTCGTTGAAAAAAACGGCGAGAATATTGATGTTTATTTCGGCTGTTGCGTTGTTTATATTACCGTTGAAGTTTAAAATTGACCATCATCGTGAAGAATTATATCTTCTGTGTCGATGGACCAAAGGATTATGTGAAAATATTGGAAATGGATTAAAATACATGGTGATTATGACGGTAGGGGTGCGGATTTTTTCCGGCGAACATTTTTATCTTGTGTATTATTATAGATGTTGAAATATGATTTTTTTTCAAAACGGCATATATTAAGATTTTTTGATATATATGATCAGTACATGTCCTGGGATTGACAAATATGCATTTTATTTGGATTTTAAAGGCGTTTTGAGCTCCAAACCCCAAGCGTCTGTGACTAATGTTGCAGATCACTCAATGATTTTACTTAATTATTTTTAATATGTCTATAATTGAACAATTATACAGATGCGTACTTAAAGTAAAATATTCAATTTTGGTGTGAAAAAAAAAACTGAATAAATATTAAAAGTTATGGTCTACTCTTAATGATCACCCTCTTTATAAGGTAAGGTCTTCAGCATTTTGAGATTGTGGCCAGGGTCCAAATATTTGAACACCGATTGATGTATGATTAAATATACCAATTTGTTTATTATTTACCACTTTGTGCATCATGCACTTGTCTGGCGATAAACTAGACCTGGTTATTTGTTGTCAAACTTTGGTTGAGTAGACAAATTATTGGCGATATCCTAGCAGTCTGTGAATTAGGGTTTAAAAATTGTTGTCATACTGTACGGGTAACCAATTCAAGAACATTGGGTCGTCTGAAGTAAAAACTGATTGCCCAAATATTTTCATCAGAACATCTCCAAGCAATTATTGATCAAATCTTAAAACTTGTCTTCAGTGAGAAACAGTCATAAATGTAAGCTACTAATTGTATTTGATATCTTGCATTTTATAACTATTCGTTGACATTTTGATGAATATTTTCTGCAAAATTTTACTTGTCCATCGGGCAAGTGAACTTTTAAAAATTGGTTGTCGGGACCAAAAAATGGTGTCTCGGGCAATAGAACAACTGCTAATTTCGCAGACTGGCTAGGAAATAGACCCAGGAGGAAATGTGTATATACAGTTCATTCCGTTTTCTATAGTGTATTATATACAAGTTTTACTTCTGAAATATACATAGGGGTCTAATCCAGGAGATTGCCATTTCAACATGCACATCAAATAAATTCCCTACTGAAACTATATGCCATTTGGGGTGGTGGTTGGTAGTAGCTATTAAAAATATAAAAAAAACCCACCCCAACAAACCTTTTAACTGGAAGCAAGTTGAGGATAATAATTTAAGTAATAGAAAGAGCATCGAAACACAAGGCTATCTGATTTGTACAAGTATTAATCAGATTGCCGAGTGTTTTGATGTTCTTTCTCTTTTGTATCATAGTCAAACATAAAAACACGTTCCCTGTTGTCACAATATGAAACCCCAGAAAAAAAGTAACCAATGAAGAGCATCTGAATATGAAATTTCTGTCACTTTCCCTTTCCCTGCCATCACAATAAGTAAACCCCAGCAAAAATGAGCCAATCAATGGGCATGCTCTGGAGTGCAGGTAACTAATACCTGCACTCCAGTTAACACACTGTGCATGTATATATATTCGATTTAACTCTTGACACATTTTCAACAGAAAGGTCCCCAAACTATGATACAATTGAAGTTTACTTTGTAATTTTATAAATGAGTTCGGATTTATTTGCCAATTTTTTTCTGTGGACCAACTTCATCATGATAAAAAGATATCAACAGTTCTGATTATTATGATTATATGTCTTGATCAAATATATATATACTAGTCTTGATATTTTATTTACCTTTTATTTTGATCACATGTGGAATGCGTTGCAGATTGTACATGTTTTTATGTTACTGACTAGGCCATCCTTAAAAAAATGTTTGTTTGCAGTAACGCGACCGACTCACAAAATTTGCCCCTACTCAAAATTTTTTTTCATGGTCTGGATAAAAAATTTTTTTTTTTAAATCAGAAAATTATGCCTTGTGCTTTGTTTTCGTTCTTTTAAAGGTTAATAGAAGAAATAAAATGTAGGTCTTATTAAAATAGAATTCAGTTATCAATTTATTAATTGTTACCAGATTATCAAAGCAATTATATTGTCCAGCATTTTGAAATTCCATGTTTATTTGGGAGTGCAGTTCAATTAAAAAAAAAAAAAATCGACCTACCTACCCACCTTGAAAATTCTGGGTCGGGTTACTGCAAACAAACATTTTTTTAAGGATGGCCCTATAAAGAAGAAATTATAGTTACCATATGCCTTGTATTGAAACACAAGTTGTAATGTTTTCATATACTTTATGGTAATATTTCAGAAAGTAGCCAAAGCAGCAACCAAACCCCGTTCAGGTGGTAAGGGCAAGAAAAAGAAGATATCAGTCAAATACACACTAGACTGCACTCATCCAGTTGAAGATGGTATTATGGATGTCGCAAGCTTTGTAAGTAGTTCCTCATGAAGTTGAATTTTATTTGAAATAGAATGCACATTTTAAATTCTTAATGCAGGGCCTTTTTTCCTTCTATAACAGGGGCTGCTTCACGAAAGAAAATTTCTTTAAAATCATGCAGTTTTTCCCAAAAATTGAATTTAAGTTTTTTATTCCCCTTTTGCAAATATACTGTGTAATTTTCCCCCAAAATTAAGGGCTGGGCTGCTTCCCCAACATGTGAAAAAAAGCCCTGTAATGTTTTTTTTATGATTCAGACAAATGCAAATATTTTGATTAAATTTTATTACCTATCTTTTCTTATGATTATGAATGATAATGTTTTAGCAGTAAATATTTGTTAGTGATTATTTTGTATAATGTACTAATGTTTGAAAACAACTAGGGTTACCTTCCCTAGTCTGGGCCAGGGTTAATTCCCCTGGCCTGGGTTAGGGTTCTCTTCCCTAACCTGCGTGTCTGGTTGTTGTTCCACAGGAAAAGTTCTTGAACGAACGCATCAAGGTAGAAGGCAAAACCAACAATATGGGAAACAATGTTACCCTAGAGAGACAGAAGTCAAAGGTTATCCTGAATGCCGACATCCCATTCTCAAAGAGGTAAGTTTATCTTGATGCTGTGACAATTTAAAAAAAACAACTTCGCTTCTAGTGAGCTCTAAATGTAGCCTTATCTCCACCAACCATGTTTAATGTTGTTCTTATGCTTATTTCAAGTAAAGTTAGGAACTATTCATATAAGAAGCATGTAAAACTTGTATCAAAATTTATCCATTATAGAAACACCTTGCCTTTTGCGGCTGTAGGCTTGAGCCAGCCGTTGCAAGCCCTCTTAAGATTCTTTCTTGTGAAAAAGATATCCAGCTAGCTTACGAAATGTTGGTGGTTTTACTCGTGTGCCTGTTTGTGCCTGAAATAATGTACTAAGGGGCATCTTAGGTCTTCTCTGGTAAAGCTGGAAAGTCGCAATATGTGTTGGTGTGATGTAAACCCCTAAAATAAAAGTCTGTCATAGACAATTGTATGTATTCCATATTACAATTAATTAATGGATTAAGGATTATGGGAAACTAGGTATATTGCAGTACATAACAATCAAATCAATTGTTTCAGTTCATAGCTAAAATTGCAGTTTAGAATTGATGTTGTTTAAGTATAATAAACAAATAAAAAAATATTTAAATGGTGTACTGATAAGGTGTTTTATACCAAAAGTTAAATATATGAATTCAACTCAAAACTGCCTCTCCCATACTTTAACTTAGAAAAAAAAAGAACCATTGGAATCTATTAAAATGAATGTGATGATTAATTCAGATACCTTAAGTACCTTACCAAGAAGTACTTGAAGAAGAATAACTTGAGAGATTGGTTGAGAGTAGTAGCCTCTGCTAAGGACACTTACGAGCTCCGATACTTCCAGATCAACAATGAGGACGAGGAAGATGACGAGGCGGACGAGTAAATATTGGAACTTGGGTCTTCGCAACATGTTACCATGGACACTTGAATTGTTTGTTATATTTTTACATCAATAAAAGTGTTGATGACATGAACTGATGTATTTTGTCTTTTGTTTGCATGTTCTAGAGCTTTGGTGTATTATGTGAGACATTACCTAGTGGACCTATATCCTTTCCACGACCGACCCTCTTTTAAGCTCACCTGAGCATGCTCAGGGTGAGCTTTTAGATCGATGATTGTCCGTCGTCCGTCCACATTTAGTTGTTAACACTAGCGGTCGCGTTTTTGCCTCAATCATCATCAAACTTGGTCAGGATGCTTGTCTAGGTGATAGCTCGGATGAGTTCGAACATGGGTCATCTCAGATGAAAAACTATGTCACCGGAGCTAAAAATAGAAAAATCTTGTTAACACTCTAGCGGTCACATTTTTGACACAAGTGTCATCAAACTTGGTCAGGATGCTTGTCTAGGTGATAGCTCGGATGAGTTCGAACATGGGTCATCTCAGATGAAAAACTATGTCACCGGAGCTAAAAATAGAAAAATCTTGTTAACACTCTAGCGGTCACATTTTTGACACAAGTGTCATCAAACTTGATCAGGATGCTTGTCTAGGTACTTGCTCAGATGAGTTCGAACATGGGTCATCTCAGATGAAAAACTAGGTCACAGGAGCTAAAAATAGAAAAATCTTGTTAACACTAGTGGTCACAATTTTGACTAGATTGTCATCAAACTTGGTCAGGAAACTTGTCTAGGTAATTGCTCAGATTAGTTCGAACATGGGTCATCTCGGATGAAAAACTAGGTCACAGGAGCTAAAAATAGAAAAATCTTATTAACACTCTAGTGGCTACTGTTTTGATCCAAATATCCTGTAAATTGGTCTGAAAGTTTGTTTTGATGATTTCTAAATCAAGTTCGAACATGGGTCATCTCGGATGAAAAACTAGGTCACACTGCCCAAATATGGAAAAACCTTGTTAACACTCTAGTGGTCACATTTTCGACTCAATTATCATCAAACTTGGTCAGGATGCTTGTCTAGGTAATTGCTCGTATGAGTTCGAAATCGCATGTGAAACAAGGTCACCGGAGCTAAAAATAGAAAAATCTTGTAAACACTAGTTGCTACTGTTTTGATCCAAGTATCCTGGAAATTGGTCTGAAAGTTTGTTTTGATGATTTCTAGGTCAAGTTTGAATATGGGTCACCTGGGTAAAAAACTAGGTCACACTGCTCAAATATAGATAATCCTTGTTAACACTGTAGTGGTCACATTTTTGACTCGCCTGTCATGAAACTTGGTCAGAATGCTTGTCTAGGCAATTGTTCTGATGGGTCAGGTGAGCGATCTAGGGCCGTCATGGCCCTCTTGTTATTTTTAAAGTTTGTCGAACTACTTCTCTTATACCACTTATGCAATTTCAATGAAACTTTACAGGATTGATCTATAGCTCAAGTCCTTGCGCATATTGCACGGGTTTTCCGGTTGAATGATTTTTGGCCGAGTTATGGCCCTTTGATAAAAAGGTGTTTTTTAGCTCACCTGTCACAAAGTGACAGGGTGAGCTTTTGTGATCGCTTTTCGTCCGTCGTCCGTAAACTTTTACTTTAAATGACATCTCCTCATAAATCATTAAGCCGATTTCATCCAAACTTCACAGGAATGTTCCTTTGGTGGTCACCTTTGAAAATTGTTCAAAGAATTTAATTCCATGCAGAACTCTGGTTGCCATGTCAACCAAAAGAAAAAACTTTAAATATCTTCTTCTAAAAGAGCTAGAGCTTAGATATTCGGCATGAAACATCTTCTAGTGAGTGTCTACCAAGTTTGTTCAAATAAAAGCCCTGGGGTCAAAATTGGCCCTGCCCCAGGGGGTCATTGATTTTCCCTATATGCATATAGTAAAAACTTGAAAAATCTTCTTTTAAAGAACCGAAAGAGCTAGAGCTAAGATATTAAGCATGAAACATCTTCTAATAGATGTCTACGAAGTTTGTTCAAATAAGAGCCCTGGGGTCAAAATTGGCCCCGCCCCGGGGTCATTGATTTTCCCTATATGCATATAGTAAAAACTTGAAAAATCTTCTTTTAAAGAACCGAAAGAGCTAGAGCGAAGATATTTAGCATGAAACATGTTCTAATGGATGTCTACCAAGTTTGTTCAAATAAGAGCCCTGGGGTCAAAATTGGCCCCGCCCCGGGGTCATTGATTTTCCTTATATGTGTATAGCAAAACTTAAAAAATCTTCTTTGAAAAAAACAAAATAGCTAGAGTTTAGATACTAAGCATGAAACATCTTCTAGTGAGTGTCTACCAAGTTTGTTCAAATAAAAGCCCTGGGGTCAAAATTGGCCCTGCCAGGGGTCATTCATTTTCCTTATAAATATGTGTATAACAAAAACTTAAAAAATCTTCTTTGAAAAAACTCAAGTAGCTAGAGTTTAGATATTAAGCACGAAGCATCTTCTAGTGAAGTGTCTACAAAGTTTGTTCAAATAAAAGCCCTGGGGTCAAAATTGGCCCCGCCCCGGGGGACATTGATTTTCTTTATATGTGTATAGCAAAACATAAAAATCTTCTTTGAAAAAACCTAAATAGCTAGAGTTTAGATATTAAGCATGAAACATTTTCTAGTAAGTGTCTACAAAGATTGTTCAAATAAAAGCCCTTGGGTCAAAATTGGCCCTGCCCCAGGTGTGTCATTGTTTTTAACTATATGTGTAAAGAAAAAACTTGACCAGCTAGACCTTCGATGTTTAGCATATTTAGCTAATGGGTGTCTACCAAGTTTGTTCAAATAAAAGCCCTGGGGTTTAAACTGGCCCCGCTTCGGGGGCCTATATACAGGTGAGCGACTTCTGGGCCATCATGGCCCTCTTGTTTCTGTGTGTTGCCAGATACACTAAAGCTTGTCCGGACTACTCCTCATAAACTACTGGTGCAATCTTATCCAAACTTTACAGGAATGATCAGTACCAAGTCTAGTTGTGCACTGTCCGTCTGTCACAAAACTTGTCCCAACATGAAATTGGCCATCATGAGACGACACGTGATAACTGATCGCTCTTGTTCATAGATCAAAGGATTTTGAAAATAATTGGCACAAATAGTAATTATAACAAGAGCCATGTCAACATGGCCATCCCCCGCCGAATGTGTTTGCTCATTGGAAGAATGTATATGTAGTAGAGCGGAATAATTCCATTTTAAGAGGTCTTTTGGTAATGAAAACTGATGGCTATAATGGTTACAGATTTGAAACCTATGTGAATACTGATGGCTGAAAATAACAAAGGGCAATTACTGAAAAATAATGCAGGGTAGGTTATCATTCTTGTATGCTGCATCCCTCCTCAGTAAAATCTATCCACCTATGAAGTTTCAAGTTGATACCTCAAATACTTTTTGAGAAAAAAATTGAATTGAAAAATTAAGTATGAAAAAGAACAAAGGGCAATAACTCAAAAATTATTAAAGGTAGAGTTATCATGCTTGTGCAGTGCACACCTCCTGAGTGAGATCTATGCACCTATGAAGTTTCATTTTGATATCTCAAAGGCTTTTTGAGTTATGCTCTGGACAAAAATTAATTTTGAAAAATAACAAAGGGAAATAACTCAAAAATAATGCAGGGTAGAGTTATGATTCTTAAGCACTGCACTCCTTCTCAATGAGATCCATCCACCTTTGAAGTTTCAAGTTGATACCTCAAATACTTTTTGAGATAAGCTCTGGACAAAATAACATAAAAAAAAACAAAGGGCAATAACTCAAAAATTGTATAGGGAAGAGTTATCATTCTTGCACACAACATTCCTCCTCAATAAGATCTATCCACCTATGACATTTCATGTTGATATCTCAAACACTTTTTGAGTTATGCTCCACTCAGGTGAAAAATTAGGTATGAAAAATAACAAAGGGCAATAACTCAAAAATTATGAAAGGTAGAGTTATCATTCTTGTGCACTGCACACCTCCTGAGTGAGATCTATGCACCTATGAAGTTTCATGTTAATATCTCATAAGCTTTTGGAGTTATGCTCTGGACAAAAATCAATTTTGAAAAATAACAAAGGGCAATAACTCAAAAATCATGCAAGGTAGAGTTATCATTCTTGTGCACTGCACTCCTCCTCAATGAGGTCTATCCACCTATGAAGTTCCAAGTTGATACCTCAAATACTTTTAGAGATATGCTCCGGACAAAAATGTCGGACGGAAGGTCGGACGGACGGAGACTATTTCTATATCCTCCGCCGAAATTTTTCGGCGGGGGATAATAAGACGATGTGTCATGCGCAACACCTGCATCCCTACCTCCAAGGTCAAGGTCACACTTAGAGGTCAAAAATTAACATAGTCTGTTGTAGGGTATATTTTGTGTCCGGTCTAGAACTTCTTCATAGTTCAATGGATTTTAAATTAACAAATAGTCACAATGGTCATTTTTGCCTCAATCATCATCACCCTTGGTCAGGATGCTTGTCTGGGTGATAGCTCGGAGGAGTTCGAACATGGGTCATCTCGGATTAAAAAAAAAGGTCACAGGAGCTAAAAATAAAAAAGCCTTGTTAACACTCTAGCAGTCACATTTTTGCCTCAATCATCATCAAACTTTGTCAGGATGCTTGTCTAGGTGATAGCTCAGATGAGTTCGAACATGAGACATCTCAGATGAAAAACTAGGTCTCCGAGCTAAAAATAGAAAAACCTTGTTAACACTCTAGGGGTCACATTTTTGCCTCCATCATCATCAAACTTGGTCAGGAAACTTGTCTAGGTGATAGCTCGGATGAGTTCGAACATGGGTCATCTCAGATGAAAAACTATGTCACCGGAGCTAAAAATAGAAAAATCTTGTTAACACTCTAGCGGTCACATTTTTGACACAAGTGTCATCAAACTTGGTCAGGATGCTTGTCTAGGTGATAGCTCGGATGAGTTCGAACATGGGTCATCTCAGATGAAAAACTATGTCACCGGAGCTAAAAATAGAAAAATCTTGTTAACACTCTAGCGGTCACATTTTTGACACAAGTGTCATCAAACTTGATCAGGATGCTTGTCTAGGTACTTGCTCAGATGAGTTCGAACATGGGTCATCTCAGATGAAAAACTAGGTCACAGGAGCTAAAAATAGAAAAATCTTGTTAACACTAGTGGTCACAATTTTGACTAGATTGTCATCAAACTTGGTCAGGAAACTTGTCTAGGTAATTGCTCAGATTAGTTCGAACATGGGTCATCTCGGATGAAAAACTAGGTCACAGGAGCTAAAATAGAAAAATCTTATTAACACTCTAGTGGCTACTGTTTTGATCCAAATATCCTGTAAATTGGTCTGAAAGTTTGTTTTGATGATTTCTAAATCAAGTTCGAACATGGGTCATCTCGGATGAAAAACTAGGTCACACTGCCCAAATATGGAAAAACCTTGTTAACACTCTAGTGGTCACATTTTCGACTCAATTATCATCAAACTTGGTCAGGATGCTTGTCTAGGTAATGCTCGTATGAGTTCGAAATCGCATGTGAAACAAGGTCACCGGAGCTAAAAATAGAAAAATCTTGTAAACACTAGTTGCTACTGTTTTGATCCAAGTATCCTGGAAATTGGTCTGAAAGTTTGTTTGATGATTTCTAGGTCAAGTTTGAATATGGGTCACCTGGGTAAAAAACTAGGTCACACTGCTCAAATATAGATAATCCTTGTTAACACTGTAGTGGTCACATTTTTGACTCGCCTGTCATGAAACTTGGTCAGAATGCTTGTCTAGGCAATTGTTCTGATGGGTCAGGTGAGCGATCTAGGGCCATCATTTGGCCCTCTTGTTATTTTTAAAGTTTGTCGAACTACTTCTTATATACCACTTATGCAATTTTCAATGAAACTTTACAGGATTGATCTATAGCTCAAGTCCTTGCGCATATTGCACGGGTTTTCCGGTTGAATGATTTTTTTGGCCGAGTTATAGCCCTTTGATAAAAAGGTGTTTTTTAGCTCACCTGTCACAAAGTGACAGGTGAGCTTTTGTGATCGCTTTTCGTCCGTCGTCCGTAAACTTTTACTTTAAATGACCATCTCCTCATAAATCATTAAGCCGATTTCATCCAAACTTCACAGGAATGTTCCTTTGGTGGTCACCTTTGAAAATTTGTTCAAAGAATTTTAATTCCATGCAGAACTCTGGTTGCCATGTCAACCAAAAAGAAAAACTTTAAATATCTTCTTCTAAAAGAGCTAGAGCTTAGATATTCGGCATGAAACATCTTCTAGTGAGTGTCTACCAAGTTTGTTCAAATAAAAGCCCTGGGGTCAAATTGGCCCTGCCCCCAGGGGTCATTGATTTTCCCTATATGCATATAGTAAAAACTTGAAAAAATCTTCTTTTAAAGAACCGAAAAGAGCTAGAGCTAAGATATTAAGCATGAAACATCTTCTAATAGATGTCTACGAAGTTGTTCAAATAAGAGCCCTGGAGTCAAAATTGGCCCGCCCCGGGGTCATTGATTTTCCCCTATATGCATATAGTAAAAAACTTGAAAATTTTCTTTTTAAAGAACACCGAAAGAGCTAGAGCGAAGATATTAGCATGAAATGTTTCTAATGGATGTCTACCAAGTTTGTTCAAATAAGAGCCCTGGGTCAAAATTGGCCCCGCCCCGGGGTCATTTTTCCTTATTATGTGTATAGCAAAACTTAAAAAATCTTCTTTGAAAAAAAACAAAATAGCTAGAGTTTAGATACTAAGCATGAAACATCTTCTAGTGAGTGTCTACCAAGTTTGTTCAAATAAAAGCCCGGGTCAAAAATTGGCCCTGCCAGGGGTCATTATTTTCCTTATAAATATGTGTATAACAAAAATTAAAAAATCTTCTTTGAAAAAACTCAAGTAGCTAGAGTTAGATATAAGCACAAGATTTTGGAAGGTTTG
>NW_026864304.1:0-118571 GCF_026571515.1 Ruditapes philippinarum
ACTAAGCCTCAGTTACCGTGCATTTCCACGAGGAGTCTTTGAAGGAGTCTTGGTAGTGTAGAGGCTATGTACTGGCAGGAAAGATTTACGCACTCGACTCTCCCTTTCACATTCAAGTAGGCTAGCCAGCGACAACAAAGATTTAGAGACTTTCGATCCTTGCCGTACTAGACGCGTATCACTACCCTGTGGTGTTACCACCACGAACACACGAAGATGGAGTACAGGACAACATTAACATCTACTAATATTAGTATATAATTTCCAACAAGAGAATTACGTAAAGAGGAATGACAACAATCTAATTGTTAAAAGATAAAAGTGCAAATTTGGTTTGATTTATTCTAGTCATGGAGTATATTGATCTCATGACCCCAACTACCGGCTAATCCTAACTACATATTCAGTATCAGTGGTTTTAAAAGCAAAAGCGTGTATACATATATTAAGTTCTTTTTTTATGAATTGCACTATATACTTAAGTATACATGTTTCCTCTCTTCAAAGACATTGGGAAAAGCTATAACTTATACGACACAAAGCCAAAATGAAATCATTATAGTAACATTATTATATGTATCAGTGAAGGTCGAAAATGATATTTCTTTTGGATAGAATCGATCAAATTAAGCATTTGATTTTTTACTTGATTAATGTCCCGTCATTTTATGCTTTTCACTCATATTAAGGATGTTTGCAATCTTAAACAGATTGCAGGATTGCAATAGCTCGGCGTTCTGTCATCTTCGAATTGAATTGTTTCTTTGAATATAAAATATATTGACTCGTCAGGAAATTTATGCAAATATACTTAACAAATATATTTTTATACTTTATATAAGTGTTTGTACTAGAAATCAATTAAACTAGCAATACATTACATTATGATTACAGGTGCTTCTTGGACGTGGATATTTTTGAGAATATGAATACAAATGTAGGTTTCGTTAAAGATGCGTCATCAACCCTGGTAAGCGGTTTTTATTGTTTCTATGTTGCTCTAGTTCAAGGAAGGGTTTCATGTGTCCATACTAATCAATTTACTGGTTTAAATCTCTTTGAAGGCCAAATTTTAAGTGGGAGTGGGATCTTGCTGTAGACTGAAAGAGATACGTATTGGTTTATGATTATTATGCATAGATATGTTCAAATTCAAATTCAAAAGATATGTTCAGGGGATTGTTTTGATTGAAAGGCATAGGTGAGATAACAAATTAATTATGATTGGTCACTTTCCTTGCAAAAAACGTAAAGCAGAAAGCTACTTCCAACAACTCATTATCTCTCGTGAACTTCCAGATGTCATTTATGTTGCACTGGCAAATTTTATTCACCATGCCTTACAAAGTAGTTTACCATTATATTTCTAGAGTCCAATGTATATAATGTATTAATTATAACTGACATATTCCGGTTAATTTAGTATGTTTTGGTATACCTGCCTTAGTGTTTTGTATGTTTTTATTTCCATAAATGCAAATTCAACAACAAGTTAAACTTTCACACCAGACAATCTTCGTTCTTAGAGAATATCATAACAGACGACACATTTGCAAGAGTATTTGTTTAAGAAATATAATTTGGTGATTTGAATAACTTATCTTGACGTATTTAGAAAAAGGTGATAAACCTGAAAGTTTTTAACAAATATTTTGCTCGATTTGTATATATTGTGTATAACTTGATGAGACAAAGTTTTAAACGCTGAGTGTTGTTGAGCTATATACAAATGTTGCTAGTAATAGCTGATTTGATATATCATTTAGAATTTATAATCGATGTTTTCACTATTTGTTTAAGCGGGTAGATAGATTTTGGGATATTAAGGATCTGAACAAGATAAAAAAATACCACTTAATTAATTTTTGATCAGAATATCCATATGTCCTTATGTTAGAATACGAGGATTGATGAAAACGTTCTTGGCCCAATGTACTTCCGGTAGTCAGAGAACCCAACTTATGGTCTTACTTTTCAATATAATCACCCTGTATATAAATGCACTTTACTCACCTGTGCTCAAACTTGTTTAACCCTTCAAAATAGAACGCTCTATTTTGGTCCTTAAAGAATTCATTTACCTTGTCCATGACACCTTTATTGCTTCCTAAACGTCTACCACGAAGCTTAGTTTTCAGTTTCGGAAACAGGTAGAAGTCAGAGGGGGGCCAAATCCAGGGAATACGGGGATGGGGAAAAATTTCAAAGCCACAGTCAGTTGCAGCAGCAATCGCAACTTATGATGTGTGAGTTGGCGGATTGTCGTGCAGGAGCAAAACGACTTGAGTCAGTTTGCCCCTCATTTTACGCTCGATTTCTTGACGCATACGTCTGAATTCGTCTGCATAGTACGTACCGTTTATGGTACATATTGTAAAATCGGTTGGTTAAGTTCACATAAAACTTAGCAGGAATGTAAGCATTTATAAATGAGCCGCGTCACGACAAAACCAACATAGTGTGTTTGCGACCAGCATGGATCCAGACCAGCCTGCGCATCCGCGCAGTCTGATCAGAATCCATGCTGTTCGCTACCAGTTTCTCTACTTGTAATAGAATATAATGGTAAGCGAACAGCATGGATCCTGATCAGACTTCACGGATGCGCAGGCTAGTCTGGATCCATGCTGGTCGCAAACACACTATGTTGGTTTTGTCGAGAAAAAAACTAAAACAAGCTCACTGGATGTTAACAGAAATGATTGATAGCTTTTTCAGTTGTCAGTAATGGTTCTTGGTTACTGCATGGAGGCAATTTTAAGGAGACTTTCCATTCTGTGCCATATTTAACAACTAACTAGATTATACTGAACTATATAAATCATAGTTAACATTGCCAAATAAATCGGTATTATTCATACATTAATTAGGTTCATAGGTGAGATCTTTAATATTGAGCATAATTTGTATGAGTAATGCTTGAATCGAATTATTACTGTTCTTAGTATCACAGCGTATGATGAATGACCAACTGGCATTGTACTATGCCACAATATATGTTCGGCGTTATTTTATCATTTTAATTAATCTGATCAGTTTATTGGTTTGGTGTCAATGTATATAAAGTAAAGGTACGAAATTCATTGCCGCTCATATCTTGAAAAATTATTATATTATTCTTGTAAATAAAAAAGGAATTGTTCGTGTGATCACAGGGCGGGGAAATCAATTTAACGAATGTATTTCTTTAGCAATACCTTATTATTGCAGTCGATACACCTATTTTCAGGTCGGAAATATAAAAACGTTCATTGCATACTCACCTAAATTCGAGATGTCTGCATTTACAAACAATCCGGTCGATGCTGCTAATGCCTTGTATTTTAGATGTGACGTCACTCTATGTATGGATGACAGTGACACAACAACCGCTGGGCAGTGTGGAGCCGTAAGTTACAAGATTTTGTTTTATTTCATCTTTCACAATCGAACCAGATGATAACATTCAGACACCACTACATGTGTACAGGGACATGTCTTCCAATATATTATCATGTATAGATAGTATTTACGTCTTATTATACACTTCTCTGACACTTGTTACTTCTGTGAACATGTGGCTTAAATCATTTACTTACATTTGAAGTTTCAATTCAGCCATAGACAACTTTTGTCTATAACCTTAAGTTTCGTCTTATTTAAGATTGATAGTTCTACTGCGACGGAGGCTCTTACCTTTAATTAAATGATTTTGCCTCTAACAGTAAATCTGAAAATTCACAATATTACATCCTTTACTAATTTCTTTAGTTTCATATTTACTACTACCGTCAATATCCAGTCTGAATAACCAAGCGTGCAACATATCAACTTTGCAAGGTTGTCCAACTTTCTTATCTTATACTCGCAAATATATGAATGGAGTACAACAATTGGTATATTCCAGGCTCACTGTTCCCGTTCGAGTAGAAGAAAGAGAAATGCTCATGAGCGTTCCGGTGTGGCGTGAATTTTGTCAGACCCATGAGAAACGTAAGACTTTACGTTCTGCGCATGCGCAGGTAGTTGTCGGACGGGGCCGTGAGAAATGTAAGACTTTCTGGTACAATTGTGTGTTAACCTCATTTAGAAGCTTATTAATTAATCCAAGTGTAGTTCTTCCTTTTATTCATGAGCATAGAGATATTTTCTACGATACCAACTTTTATTTATCTGTGACAACGTATCGTGTGGATGAAATATTGTCCAAATCAGTGGCAGTCTTTCGACATCGTTCGTTCCCGATGTCGAGTTGATGGAAAATCCTGGAAAATCGAAGAGCTTTGATCGAGGTAAGCTTGTTTTGATATTTTATATTAGAATGTGGTTATTTCAAGCATCGATGAAAGTATGTTAGTTTTTATTGATGCTTACAGGTACTGTAGGCCATGTCAGTCTATTTTAAGAAATGGGCGGTATGTAGCTCAACCTTTCGTTTCTTAATTTTGTTTTAGCCGACCAGCCAGCCGACATTTGTAGATCTAGGGGTATGGCACACTTAAGTTTACTGATATATTGTCTAATTATATGTATTTGATTTGAATAAGTGTCGGCTCGGCCATAACATGCTCGGCCCCGAGTCAGCTCGGCCCTATTCCAACTCGGCACGGATCAACTCGGCCCACTTAAAAATTTATTAATCTGATTATCAGTGTTAATATATTGGTTTGTTTTATCACTCTCTGTTGTTGGAACCATATTATTGATATATGGACTTATTCACAAACGTTGAAAGACGTTTTCTTAAATTATTATTTATTACATTTTTGGTAATAGAGTTTTCAATGATTTGGGATATATGAATTCATTACAATCCATCCTTGTGACATTGCAAAATACATTGCCTGTTGATAAATGCATTACATGTTGTCTTATATATACAAGATAAATAACAAACATTTAAAAATATTTTGTATAATAAGTAAACAAGTTTATATTTCTTTTTTTATTGAAGATCACTTTACAAACAAAAAGCATCATTTTGAAGGGAACACATTTGTATTAAATTAATTTTTATCATGCAACTGTGATGATAACTGCTCGATAACACTTGACTGATAATTATTTTTGATATCAGGTTAGTAACCTGATATCAAAAATAAGCTCCCCCCATTTTAACAGACTTGTTTCAATAGCTTATTAGCCTTTAATCCAACAATTTTATCTAATACCCTGACATGTCTATTTGTTATTTTATTCGTTTTCAATTACGAACAGATTAGATAGCGAATAGTTATGTTTTAAGCACCAACTTAATGATGTGACGTCACAATTTATAAATAATTTCCAAAATGACATCATCGATATTCACGTCATATTATTTCGATAAACATAACAAACAGGACAGGCGATTTTCTTGGAGAACTTGTAAATATTAACTATGTGCCAGATTGTTATATTGAATTTATAAGTGATACAAGATACAAGATACAAGAAACTTTATTTTAAGTCGGTTTACATATGACAAGAAACATAAGCTAATAAGCTATTTACCGACAATAACAAAAGCATAAAACATATTTACTAACATATAACAGTTCTGAAAATAAAAAACATATAAAACTATTAGCAGCTTAAGCATGAAATAAGAGTATCAAGGTTAAGAAGAACTTTACAATAAGATGGTAAATTAAGGCATAGTTTGATGACATGCACAGTACATATTGTATTAAAGGTAATTACAGTTTCTAAAAGTAATAAATGACTGTAGTCTAGAAATTTAAGTATGATACATATAGCAATGTGAAGTAAATAAGAATAATAATAAAAAATAAAAAATTAATAAAATAGTAATAGTAATAAGTTAACATCTACAATTTATAAATATGTAATTGAAGGTTTCCTAAAAAATATATATAAATAAATAAATAGATAAAATTAAACTTACTTATAAAAGTGCATAAAAATTTTTGATAGAACTTATACAGCATAAAAAGAAACAAGATAAAGCACATACAGTGTACCAAACAAAGTTAACTAAAATTAAGTTGCATGCACAGCCTAATGGAATGGGGAATAAGGAGTTTTATTAATATGAACAAAGCATACAAACACAACAAAGATTCAACTAGCATAAAATACAAGGGTTTAAGAAAAATTAACACACAACATATAATCAATGCATCATAGCAAACTAAAAGGGATGCACAAAAGCAAGGCAAACAAACAAAACATGTAGTCTAAGCATTTACATAAATTAAAACTAAGCAGAAAAACAAACACATAGCAAATTTACAAGCACATAGCACATTTACAGCTTGGGCCACTCCAGACCTGGATCAGTCTCCCAAACTCTTTGTAATTTTCAACCTTGCGGATGTCATTAGGGAGACTGTTCCATATCTGGGCACCTTCAAACTTAAAAGAATTCTTACCGTATGTTACTGTTTTGACCCTTGGGGACATTTACACTTTTTTGATACCTAAAAGAATAATTGGAATTTTTAAATTGAATCAGCAAATTGTTTCATGCATGTTTATTTTTGATTGCCAGTTTGACTTTGAAACTGAAATTATGCCTGATACTGAATGTTTGACTTTGACATGTCAAGAAAAAAGTTTGAAACAGCTTGCAGTTATCAGAAAAAGTTATGTTTTTTTTTCAAAAGTGGGCCGAGTTGGCCTGTGCCCATTTGACCCGTGCCAAGTTGGTAGAGGGCCGAAATCCCCCCGCCCTTTTATTTATTAGTAAGTTATTATCAAACACACATTTTGTGAACCACTATCCCTAGTATGGTTCAGGTAGTAAGATATTTATGCAGCAGTCTAATATTTATTAAATTAAAGCAACAAAGTTTGAATTTGGTTTCGCTTAAATATTTATTTTTTTCATTAATCAACACTTATTTCTGTAGCACCAAGGCTAAGGGACTTTGATTATATTGAAGTGTATCCCTGAAAAAAGAAGTAAATTCAAGTTATGTTTAGAGTAAAAACATGTGCTTTAGGGGAGCTAATTTTAGAAATATTGATGCTAGAGTCCAATTGAATTTTTCTTTGAAATAATGCAGTTTTCCTTATGTACACCAGCTGATTTTCTACACAAAGTGGAAATTTTAGCAATAATTTTTACCTTAATCTAAGGTCCCTTTCTATTAAGTGAGAAAAATAACTGGAGTCCCATATTATGTGATTGATGATAAGGAACATAATATTATAATATTTGAAGTTAAAAGTTAAAAAAATGAAATATCAAATTATATTGCTGCACTAAAACTGAATAGTACAGATGCCAATGCATGAGTGAGTAATATACTCAAGCTAAAAATAAATTTTGAATTCACCAGCATGCAGCCCTTGTTATGTCGGTTTAGTCGAGCCAGATAAATATTAGGCCCACTATTTTTTAATAAAAGTATACTTTTGGCTCTTAAAGCGGCATGCCTCCAGATGAGCCAAAATATTCAAGAAAATAAAACTTGATAAAAATGTAGAAAAGAAAAAATGTTTTAAATTCAAGTACATATACAAATGATAATTTTCATGTTATGATTAAGGACTGGATTTTGCAGTAATTAATGTCAGTGTTTACCACCATATCTCTTACTGTCTTACTAACACAGTGCAAGGTCCTAGGGCTATTTTTGCTTATTTTGATCTCCTTTTTGGTAATTTATGTGGATTGCAAGCAAATTTTGTAAAAAAAAATTGTTCACCGCACAACATTTCACATTTAAAATTTTAAATACTTTTTTAGAGCTTTCATTTAAAATAGGATGAATTTGCCAGCTGTTTTAACTTGTTTTGCTTTTGATAAACCTATCCAAAACTATTTATTGTCAACTTTCAACCACAAGTATAATTATACAGGACTTAAAAAATACATGTGTTTGCAAGCATTAAAGATAGTTTATCAAGTGGTCATATATAAGAGGTTTTGGTATTTCTTTTTCATACATGTGTTATTTTAATGCAAAACAGGGGCTCTGACTGCAGCCAAGTGGTTTAGCTTGCTGACCCCTCACAGTCATATGAGGGATATTTGAGGAAGCTATACAGCTCACATGGGACCGGTTAACCATGTAGAATTTGTACATTGTACATGAAAGAGCTGATCCTGGTTTTTCATTTGCATATATGAATTATGCAAGGAAACAAAAATGTCATTAATTATTTCTTAATATTGCTTGAATAGTGGATTCCTTGATCTTTTTTTGGATAGTCTGTATGTTCATTCAGCTAATATAAATTGTGCACACAAATAACAATGCTTGATCTGCTTTAAAGATCAGCTTATTAATTTGGTATAAATCCACATTATAAATATTGTCAAGAATAGTACAAGATTATATGTTACTTTAGATTTTGTGAAACCTGACCTAACTAGTTAGCAATTATAAGCTTAACAAGCTAAAAAGGATAGAATTTGTTAGCCTTAATTTGAATTTGATTCCCTAAAAGAAAGGTGCATAGCCCTCACAGTATAGTGAACACTGTAAATATTTTCACATGTGAAGTTTGATAGTGCATTAATTATAACAGATAATAATTATGATTTTTAAATATTAGGACATAACAAAGGATCAAACCTTATTATACAAATGACATGTGTTTTTGATACATGGTAAGAACTTTTCGGAAAAAGTGGCCGAATAGCTGAGGTACAATATTTCTAAGGGACATGGGTTTGAGTCCCATCATTTTGCAGTACCTGTGACATAATTATGGCTCCCTTTCAGGCGACATGATATCATGTTTTATAGCTCAGAGTCAATTTAAATCCTGTTCTGTTGAACAAATTTCAATACTGTATAGTTTGGCTGAATGTCACATTCACTCAGTAGTACAGACAGCTGTGAGATAAATGTGTAAGGGGTTAGATAGCAGAGTCGGTATAGCTGTGGTAGTTGTTAACCTGTGCAAATAATCATGAAGCCAAATTGTTATAGAATTCTTTAGCCAAATTAATAAAGTTTAAGCAAATGGTACGATGTAGGCAAAGAGTAAGGTCTGTGTCTATATGGGGCTCTAGTAAAGCATAATAAAGTTCTGTTAGATCTCAATTAATTCCAAGCAAGAATCTACAAGTAAGCAGATGTCTGGATATGAAGGTCTTATTGGCGCAATTGAACACAATAAATAAAAATAGCTCATTATTATTTTATTATTATGTTACATGTATATGATTTTTGCACAATTATTACATTTTGTGATTTTCCTTAGATAATTTAGGTTGTTTCATGCTACATGTATATGGGTACTTTTTGTCTGCTAAGCATATTTGCAGAGTTATACCCCCTTTCTAGCTCACATGAGCACAAAGTGCTCAGAGGTGTCAGATCTTTTGGTTAGCTTTTGTCATCTGTCGTTTGTTGTTGTCCTCAATTTATTAAAAAAACGCTACTATAGACCACATGATGGATTTTGACCAATTTTTACAGGAATGATTCTTCGATGGTCCTCAAATAAAGTAAAAATTTCAAAAAAAATCTTCTTCTCTAAAATTTCAAGGTATTTTGTATTTTGCATGAAGCATCTCCTTGTGGGTCTCTACAAACGTTCTGTAAGTCTGACATACCCCCTGGACCACCCTGGGCTCACTTAGTTTCTATAGACTAAAATACTTCAGTAAAACAATCAATTAAGCTTTGTGTAAAATTATAATGCCAAAATCTAAGATATTTGTTATGAAGACTTTTGTATCAGACAACAAATTTTGGAATTTATGCAGTCTGGAGAAAGAAACCTCAATATATGACTTCATTATTGTTGTAATAATTACACATAGTTACTCCCCTTTGATAAATGATCCTCATTGACCATGCTTATTGTTTAGTGGTATAACAGTTAGTTTAAATAAAACATCAGGTAAAGGGGTTTAATACTTATAGATTTAGTTCCATTTAATTTGACTTTGAATAATTAAAATGATTGCTGTCATTTGTTAATGTGTAAACAAATATTACAAATTTTCTTATTGACACTCATTGTCAGGGGCGTAGCTGGGTCATTTTAAATATACGCACAAATGTTTACACAGGAGGTCAATAGGGCCCCCTTGCAGGTCCAGGGCAGGGCCCTGGATGGGGTAAAGGGGGTGCAGCTCTCAAAAGCACAATGGATTTAGATATTTAAGGATGATTCGATTATACAATTTCACGTCCATTTAATATCACATAAATGTGGTTTATATCCTAAAAAAAGGCAATTTTATTAAAGGCATATTACACCTAGGGATATACTAAATGCTGCCTGTTCTAGCACTGTGTCAATTGCTCACATTTGAATAAGTGATAATGTTTTATTTTTTATCATTGGCCCTGTGAAATACCTTTTGTGTTGTGCCAAAGGGGGTCATTGATTTTCCCAATATGCATATAGTAAAAAATTTAAAAATCTTCTTTTAAAGAACCCAAAGAGCTAGAGCTAAGATATTTAGCATGAAACATGTTCTAATGAGTGTCTACCAAGTTTGTTCAAATAAAAGCCCTGGGGTCAAAATTGGCCCCGCCCTGTGGGTCATTGATTTTCCTTATATGTATGTAGCAAAAACTGAAAAAATCTTCTTTGAAAAAACCGAAATAGGTAGAGTTTAGATATTAAGCATGAAACACCTTCTAGTAAGTGTCTGCAAAATTGTTCAAAATAAAACCCCTGGGTCAAAACTTGCCCCGCCACAGGGATGTTATTGTTTTTAACTATATGTGTATAGTTAAAATCTTCTTTTAAAAAACCCAATGACCTTTAGCTTAGATGTTTAGCATGAAACATCTTCTTATAGGTGTCTACCAAGTTTGTTCAGATAAAAGCCCTTGGGTTAAAATTGGCCCTGCAGGGGGGGGGGGGGGGGAGAGATCATTGTTTTTCATTATTTGTGTGTAGTAAAAACTTAACATGAAACAGCTTCTAATGTGTGTCTTCCAAGTTTGTGAAAACAAAGGCCCTGGGGTTTAAACTGGCCCTGCTCCGGGGGCCTTTATACAGGTGAGCGACCTCAGGGCCATCATGGCCCTCTTGTTTATTTATAAAATTTGTGCACATTACTCCTTTTAAACCAGTATGAAACTTTGCAAGATAACAAGATTGAACTTAAGGCAAGTACTTTCACATATTGTACCGGGTTAATGTTTTTTAGCTCCACTATACAAAGTCTTGGTGCAATAAAAAAATTTTCACTATAACTTTTTCGGGAAATGGATATCTCTAGCACCAATATTGCAAGAATTATCTCCCCATAAACTTAGATTTTTTTACTTGAAATATATTATTTTTTGATATAACTTCTTTAGTTTTAAAGGTATCTACCTCAAACTGCAAATACTTATTCCTTATCATCTATTACATCTTATGTGACAAGGTATATAACTCTTGAAGCAATATTTACAGATTTATCTGTCTTTGAACTTAGGATTTTATTTAAGAAATATTAAATAACTTCTTTTATTTTAAGGTATCTACTTCAAACTTCAAATATATATTTCTAATCATTACACACAATCATGTTATGTGACAAGGTTCATAACTCTAGCGTGACTATTTCCTGAATAATTCCCCTTGAACTTGGAATTTATGTTAACAAATGTTTTTTTTTTACTATAACTTCATACATATACATAATTGATTTTTCTTTCATAGTTTTGTCTTCCCTACTGCGTCCAGTAAGAAAATGTAAAATTTAGTTGTTCACAATTATTTCTGAATATAAAAGAAATGCATTTTTCTTTTACTTTAAATAGGGAATATTCCAGATTTTTCTATAAACATGATAAATACAGTATATTTTTGTACATTTTCTGAAATGTTGAGAATTTTTCTTTGCTAAATACATTAAATTTGATGAAAACAACCAAAATCACAACTGAATAGGATGTTTGTCTGCTATTAAGAAATATTTTTGAGATTTTATATGTATTCTTTGATATTCCCCTTGAAATTAATAAAATCTAGCCGTGAGAAATGTAAGACTATCAAAAAATGCCCATCTTAGAAAGTTTTGAATGGGTAGTTTGCCTCTATATACTTACTTCTGTTAAATATGGATTGTTATCTTAATTGCCAATTCCTGACTGATGAATATTTACCTTAATGCAGGTTTTTTTTTTCAAAAACAGACAAATTATTGAAGAAATACCAGTTTTTTTGCCCGTGAGAAATGTAAGACTTTTCTGTTTTTGTACATTTTCTGAAATGTTGATGATTTTTTTCACTGAATACATTAAATTACATGTTTGTAGAAGCTTCAGTCAACATTACTAACCAAGGTAAATATCAGGGTTTAGAATTGCAAACGAAAAGTACATATCAAAGTTATTCTCAAAGCGGAATTATTGATATGTGCCGCGTCACGACAAAACCAACATAGTGCGTTTGCGACCAGCATGGATCCAGACCAGCCTGCGCATCCATGCAGTCTGATCAGGATCCATGCTGTTCGCTTACCAACCCTATTACAAGTAGAGAAACTGACAGCGAACAGCATGGATCCTGATCAGACTGCGCGGATGCGCAGGCTGGTCTGGATCCATGCTGGTCGCAAACCCATTATGTTGGTTATGTCATGACGCGGCTCATGTATATACTTTCATACTTTTCTATAAAGCGACTACTTTGAAAAATAAATTGTCCAAGTGGTATACTTCACATATGTTTACACTTACAGATTATCTGTTAATCCATTATTTATTATTATTTTAGCCTGTATGTAGCACAACATTTTTGTAAGAATTTCGAAAAAGAAGTGTATGAAAGATATATGTTGGTGCATTCCCTTTTGAGTTAATGAAACATGCACGGAATCTTATGAAACAATTGAAACCTAATCATAATAATAGCAGCATAGTGTTTTTGTTCTGGAAAATTTCATTCTCTTAATATACAGTTTTCATGTTTGTTAAAAACAGAAACATTTTATGTTACAAATCTTTCGGGTATCGACCATAAAATTATAGAAAACAACATAATTATTTTTAGCTTTTTTTGAAGTTTATGTAAATATTTCATAAGATACAGCTTTATATCCTTTCAGTTTGAAATAATTTGCACGTGAATCTTCACGATTTGATATAGGTAAATGTGTGTGTATCTTTAAAGAAAACATGTTTTTTTCAATATGCAGGTACAAATAAAGACTGCATTAAATGTTCAGAAACAACTACCTTCAAGTTATCCCTCGGTGTTCTTGGTACAATAACAGCTATAGTTTTTGGTCTTATGGTACTGTCCTATACCGAAGCTAGACACGCAGCAATATTATTGTCACGGAAACACCGGAAATCGAAGACCGGAAGCTACTACAATAAAGATTCGAGTGTGTCTCCTTCATCTTGTTCAGTAACAGGAAGTGACGATAAAAGAAATAGAAGCTGACTGTCAAGAAAGTGATGTGTTTTTTCGCATATGTCGAAAGCAACATTCAAATGAAAAATAGCCAAAAGATCAAGTTGATAATTTCTTTTTTTCTACGACTTTTTCCTTCATTTTTTCTTTTTTATGAAATGAGCTCAATTATTTTAATACAATATTATGAATTATTTTAGTTACTTTTAACAATGGAGAGCCCTTGACACTCTCCAACTCTCCAGTTCATGCCCGAGCACAACAGCTCAACAAAAATTTAAGATCCCATTTTCCTGACTGAATTTTATGTAACTCTTGTAACAGACACTAATAGTATAACCAATATTTATCTCCCTTGTTAATGCGGGTATATCTTTGTCGGGTTATATATTGTTGTAATGAAGGTACATGAATGCTTTAGTCTCAATACTTCTATAGGTTAATATTTACATTTATTATATACTTTAAATTAAATATTGAGAAATATTGATGAAATAAAACTCGTATTTTCATATTCCATATTTTTACTTTAAAATTTTATTTTTCACTGCAGTGAAACCTATTTTCCGTATTTTTACTGGTGTCTTGCATGACTAAATTCTTCCAATTTCAGCCAATACACAGATTTTAAGGGGAAGTCTTTCAAATTGTTATGTTAAAAATGTGAAAATTGTATATAAACATAGAAAATTCAAGTATTTTTCTATAAATACAGGATTTATTTTCATATTGTGGTATGAAAATTATTATATTTCACTCGTGGCTTCTGCCACTTATGAAATATTTATTTTCTTACCACTTGATGAAAATAAACGGTATATTTGTAGAAAAAAACTTGAATGTCATCTATGTATTATTATGAAATATGTTTGTTAAATACATATTTTATGAGCTTTAAAAACTGTAACATACAAAAATGAGAAATACACTATTATGTTTAAAAAGCGGCAATTCTTTAAAGGGTATAAAGTCAACATACATTTGAGCCGCGTCACGACAAAACCAACATAGTGGGTTTGCGACCAGCATGGATCCAGACCAGCCTGCGCATCCGCGCAGTCTGATCAGGATCCATGCTGTTCGCTTACAAACTATAACAAGTAGAGAAACCGATAGCGAACAGCATGGATCCTGATCAGACTGCGCGGATGCGCAGGCTGGTCTGGATCCATGCTGGTCGCAAACCCATTATGTTGGTTTTGTCGTGGCGCGGCTCATTTATAATTCATGAACTTTAAACTTGTGTTGTTCAATAACGTTATGGTTCAATCTCGGAAGAGTTGTAACATGGACTGTCTTTTTTTATTTTACACACATGAAGTGTTTACGTAATTATAGGAAAAGCTTCCGAAACACGATATTATGTTTCTATTTTAAAGGCAGAAACAAATAAAACTTTTTTCTTTAGAACAGGCAAATATGAGTTGTTGTGTTCTTTTTTAACATTTTAATAAAATGATTTTAGAACATGTTAGACACTAGTCATTTGAAAAAAAAGCGCAGAATGTGATCTTATTTTTCATAAAAGTAGAAATGTAAACATGTAAACAAAGTAGTAGTACATTGTATTTTAACATACAAATTTCTTAATCACTATAACTATACTAATTGCTAAAGACGATATACGCAACAGATGAGATGTTCCATGTAATTTGCCAATATTTTTTTGAAACCGTAACAAGACATCAAAAGTAGAAAGATTTTGAGTAAAGGGCCTTTATGCTTGTCTTTTAACGTTTAACATGGACATGGCCTTTTAATGAAACACACAAGCGTATTCCTGTCATAAAGGTGTTTTAGTTGTAGTATTTTGGAATAATACATTTTTCAAAATTCAAAATAAAAAAAAAAACAACAAAAACAAAAAGTTTGTAAAATTTATGTAGCAGATATATAGCTTTGTACACTTTAAAACGTCCAATTAGCTATACTTCTGTTACATGGCTACTTTGTCTGTTATAAATAAGGGTAGTTAAAATATCAATGATGTTATTCCGAACACAAGAATTGAATCGCTAAAAAATCTCAGCCGAAAATGTTGTGTACATTTATTAAAAAAAAAACGTTTTTTTGGCAACCAATTTCGACATACATGCGTTCGTTTCATCTATATTGACTTTCTTTTATTATATTATTCGTTCATCATCTTATTCTTTAATTATATTATTCTTTTATTGTTTTATTCTTTCTAAAGATACAGCTTGGACAAATTAATTTAAATTGTGACATTGTTTCTTAAATTAATTAGCAAATGCAACAGTCTTTAATTAAAACAATAATTGCATGAAAACTGAATAACTGATAGGTAAAACATCATTTGTATGTAGTCGGGTGTGGTAAAACAGTTTCGAGTGACTGCACATAAAATCCACCGAATTGTGACTGTCTATTTCACGCATGAATTTCTACATACTACGCCTAATAAGTATATACCAACATAAAATACATCTGTAAAAATCTTATATTCAGCTTTAAAGTCCATTTTAACCTATACAAGTTTGTTAAAGGTACTCCACTGAGAGTTTCTGACATGAAAGGACAATCGCAACTACTCGGCCCTTTCCGTCAGTCTTCGGATAAGAACCGATTTTATAGATAATAGCCGAGGCAGTTCCGAATGACAAATGTTTTTTTGACACCTGTGACCATTTGATGAACGATTGTAGTAATGAAGAGTTTAAACCTTTGTGTACTGCAAATCATCTAACATGTTTTGCCACTCACTGTTGAGCTCACCGAATCGTTCTTTTTATTTTCAAACAATGTAAAGTCTCACCGAATTGATGGACTCTGATTTTCTTACAATGTCTATTGCGTGATATCGATGCACTTACCGCATTGATAACTCTTCTATCTTGAGAAAATATTACAAATGAAAGTTTAAATGCTTATGCAACATATACATATAGGCACAATGAAAATTGTATGATTAATTTTTTTAAACTTTGCATGAGCTTAGAACATGAAAATAGACACCTTTTAAGCGAAACATGTGGTCATAAAGCCCGTTTTCCAGTTATCGGCTCTTAAAATTGATTTTTCTGCTGTAACAAGTAACTTCGATGACAGCTAACTTATATAAGAGAATTATTCAACATTTTCAAATACAAAGGCAGATGACTCGGAAACACGGTCTCGGCAACTCCCCAGTTTCGCTTCCTAAAGTTTTGTTATCCTAACTAAGCTCATTCAAAATTTATATAAATTCTATGATTTTAACTACAGTTACAGTTTTCAATAAACCTACATTCTGTAAGAATGTTAGCCATTTCAGAGCGTTTCTATCATCATCGGCAGCCTCGACAGTAAATTTCTGCCTATAGCGGCATCATTTACTTTTCGAATGGGCTAGTTTGGATGTTTGTAACATTCTCAAGAAAAGACACAATGTGTTGCTATTTGGCATGTGTGACTCTAAGCGGTGACTGTTTATGTGTATGACAGGAAGTTCCTTTATTTATTTCAAGCTTTGGATATTTTAAACAAAATACAATCATGCTCACAGAATTTTCCGGAGCTGTCAATCTTAACCCTCTTCAAATATCTTATGAAAAGGTGAAACCAGTCCAAAAAACAGAATCACTTGGTAGTATCTCCAGTCAATGGACAGTAGGTCTATAGTGTTGAAACTGTCCTTATTTGCGTAATATACTCGTAAATTTTCATTTACTAAGTTTATAACTAACCTGTACTAATCAGTAAATTTAAGGTTTCTGTCATCACAACAGTCATCTGTCATCACTGAAGTCATCTGTAATCACTGAAGTCATCTGTCATCACTGTAGTCATCTGTCATCACTACAGTCATCTGTCATCTCTGCAGTCATCTGTCATAACTACAGTCATCTGTCATCACTGTAGTCATCTGTCATCACTGCATTCATCTGTCATCACTGTAGTCATCTGTCATCACTGCATTTATCTGTCATCACTGCAGTCATCTGTCATTACTGTAGTCATCTGTCATCACTACAGTCATCTGTCATCACTGCAGTCATCTGTCATCACTGCAGTCATCTGTCATCACTACAAAAGTCATCTGTTCATCACTGTAGTCATCTGTCATCACTACAGTCATCTGTCATCACTACAGTCACATGTCATCACTACAGTCATCTGTCATCACTGCAGTCATCTGTCATCACTACAGTCATCTGTCATCACTACAGTCATCTGTCATCACTACAGTCATCTGTCATCACTACAGTCACATGTCATCACTACAGTCATCTGTCATCACTACAGTCATCTGTCATCACTGCAGTCATCTGTCATCACTACAGTCATCTGTCATCACTGCAGTCATCTGTCATCACTACAGTCATCTGTCATCACTACAGTCATCTGTCATCACTGCAGTCATCTGTCATCACTACAGTCATCTGTCATCACTACAGTCATCTGTCATCACTACAGTCATCTGTCATCACTACAGTCATCTGTCATCACTACAGTCATCTGTCATCACTACAGTCATCTGTCATCACTACAGTCACATGTCATCACTACAGTCATCTGTCATCACTACATTCACATGTCATCACTACAGTCATCTGTCATCACTGCAGTCATCTGTCATCACAACAGACATCTATCATCACCGCAATCATATGTCATCACTGGCACCCGGAAATACAATACATATAAGCAAACTTCTTTAGGGCCTAATGAATTGAAAAGTTTGTGTTACAGTGTGCACGAAGTCGAAACATTTTGAGTATTTTTATCGCATCAATGAGGCCTATAGACGACCGCGAACAGTTAAGGAGGGGGTTTGGTGCAAATTTCTTACCTGTTATTACTTAAGCTTGTTCTCGACCAAACTGTTCGCCTTCGGTTTGGAATTTCGCAATATTCTATCTAACCCCCTACATCCAACCTGATCTCTTCGGCTATTATGCTTTGCTATAGACTTTTGTCATAATAGGGCGACATATTGGAACTACTTTGCCACAATCATGATAAAACTGTGGCCTCCATGGGTCACATTCATGTCAAAGTGAATGTGTTCTTTTACGCAGTGGAAGAAAGAGTCACAGTGATATTTTCAACGATCGTAAAAAGGAATACTCTGAATACTGACGGACATGTCATTTGTTACTTTTTCCGCGGCTGAACACTGCCTTAATAGCTGTGGCGATTCGCGTTGGTGTATTCGTCTCTGTTATCCGAACTATACGAGAAGTGCCGATGTTTAACGATTGCCCCTACACCACGTGAAGTTGAAAATGTTCCGTGGAGGCTTGAAATGCAGTGAGAATATATTGTATTCGGTAATAAGTGAATCGTGACTACCATTAGTTTAGTATGATATTATATATGTTGGGTTCATTTAACCGTGACATTTGAAGTTACAATTTCGTTTCATAGGATTTTTCATTTTATCAAAGGTAATATAATAAAGTTTTATTTGCATTAAATGTTAATTTCCGTTTTTACAAAAATGATTCTTTAATGCAGAAATGCTTTTTTAGATATATTTACATTGTATATATAGTAAGTTTTATTTATTTAATGAATTGTTCAAAGACTTTTGACCATTTTGGAATTTACGGATAACAAGGATATGGACCTGTCAAATCACCTGTTGGTGCAAGTCTAATATTACATTAGTTATGCAGGTCTGGTAAAACAGTAGTTTTGCGGGTAGAATTCTACCTTAGTTTAGTGGGGCCAATGTTACATTAGTTTTGGCGTTCATATGTCGCTTAATTTATATGGGTATATTAAGCGGGATGGTGTTACATTACTTATATGGGTCTGATGTTACATTAAAATAAGTTATATGGATCTAATGTTATATTAGTGACGCGGGTTCTTTTGTTACATTAGTTATGTGGTCATTTTAGTCATGTGAATATGATGCTACATTACTTATGCAGGTCTGATGTTACATTAGTAAAATGGGTCTATTGTAACATAAGTATTTATGGGTGTTATGTTACATTAGTTATGCATGTAAATTAGTCATGTGGGTCGAATGTAGCATTAGCCATGCGAGTAAATCTTATGTTACTTAAGTAATATGCGTCTGATGTTTTATAAGTTAAATTGGTCTTATGTTACACTAGTTATGTGGGTCTTACGTCTTATTTGTTATGTTGGTCTACTGTTGGATTAGTTATATAGGTTTGATGTTACAAAGGTTGTGTTGGTCTAATGTTACACAAGTTATGTATGTCCTGCGTTACATTAGTTGTGTTGGTTTAATGTTACATTAGTTATGTGTGTCATATGTTACTTTAGTTGTGTTGGTCTAATGGTACATTAATTATGTGTGTCTTACGTAACATTAGTTGTGTTGGTCTTATGTTACATTAGTTATGTGTGTCATATGTTACATTAGTTATGTTGGTCTAATGTTACATTAGTTATGTGTGTATTACGTAACATTAGTTGTGTTGGTCTAATGTTACACAAGTTATGTGTGTCAAATGTTACATTAGTTGTGTTGGTCTTATGTTACATTAGTTATGCGTGTCATATGTTACATTAGTTGTGTTTGTCTAATGTTACATTAGCTATATGTGTCTTACGTAACATTAGCTGTGTTGGTCTAATATTACATAAGTTATGTGTGTCTTACGTTACATTAGTTGTGTTGGTCTTATGTTACATTAGTTATGTGTGTCCTGTGTTACATTAGTTGTGTTGGTCTAATGTTACATTAGTCATGTGTGTCCTTTGTTACATTAGTTGTGTTGGTCTAATGTTACATTAGTTATGTGTGTCCTATGTTACATAAGTTGTGTTGGTCTAATGTTACATTAGTCATGTGTGTCCTATGTTACATTAGTTGTGTTAGTCTAATGTAACATTAGTTATGTGTGTACTTTGTTACATTAGTGATGTAGGTCTAATGTTACATCAGTTAAGTGTGTCCTTTGTTACATTAGTGGTGTAGGTCTAATGTTACATTAGTTATGTTGGTCTAATGTTACATTTTTTATGTTTGTCCTACGTTACATAAGTTGTGTTGGTCTTATGTTACAATATTCATGTGTGTCCTTTGTTACATTAGTTGTTTTGGTCTAATGTTACATTAGTTATGTGTGTCTTACGTTACATTAGTTGTGTTGATGTAATGTAACATTAGTTATGTTTGTCCTTCGTTACATTAGTTGTGTTGGTCTAATGTTTCATTAGTTATGTGTGTCCTACGTTACAAAACTTGTGTTGGTTTAATGTTGCATTAGTTATGTGTTTCTTACGTTACATTAGTTGTGTTGGTCTAATGTTACATTAGTCATGTGTGTCCTTTGTTACATTAGTTGTGTTGGTCTAATGTTACATTTGTTAAGTGTGTCCTATGTTACATTAGTTATGTAGGTCTAATGTTACATTAGTTATGTTTGTCTTACGTTTCGTAAGTTGTGTTGATCTAATGCTACATTAGTCATGTGTGTCCTTTATTACATTAGTTGTTTTGGTCTAATGTTACATTAGTTATGTGTGTCTTACGTTACATTAGTTGTGTTGGTGTAATGTAACATTAGTCATGTTTGTCCTTCGTTACATTAGTTGTGTTGGTCTATATTTCATTAGTAATGTGTGTCTTACGTTACATTACTTGTGTTGTTCTAATGTTGCATTCAGTTATATGGATCTGATGTTACATAAGTTATGTGTGTCGTATGTTACAAAATGTTTTTTTTTTTGTGTGTTTTTTTTTGGGGGGGGGGGGTCTAAGGTTACATTCATTATTTAGGTCTGATATAAAGGCCTGATGTTACATTATTTATGTGGGTCATATGTTCCAAAAGTATTGTGTGTCTGTTGATACTGCTGCATTAGTTATGTGGTTCTGATGTGACAAAAGTTGTGGGGGTCATTATCATTATCATTATCATTATTATCATTATCAAACTTACTAGAGTTGAAATAAAGAAGAAATTTGTGTGAAAGTGATCCTTTTTAAAATTCCAGATGCAGATTCTAATATACGTGTTTGCGAGCTTCCTGTTCTTAAGTCATGTAAGTATAAAATACTGATATGTCATGTCTACTAGATTTATTTATTTGTTTTTGTCGTCGCTGTTGTTATTGTTGTTGTTTACAAGTCTTTTTTTTATTTCTGAAATTAAAACATAATGTAAAATAATTTGTTGGCCAAGAAAAGATGGTTGTGGGAAAGCATATCTAACAGTTGTACAATTAACCTGCAAGCTAAGAATAGTTTTTGAATGGTTTCATATCAGTTTGAAGAATTTTCTAAAATTATACAGCCAGTACGTGTAATATTTCATAGAAACACTGCTACTTATAATTAACCTGATTTACAGTTCTTCCATTCAAAACTGTAAATGAGTAAGAAACTGCTTTTTAATGTAATGTATGAAATATGTATGTTTTATTTGTGTAAGTTTTTGTTTGTTTTGGGTTTTACGTCACATCGACACAGTATAAGTCATATCGCGACGTTCCAGCTTTACTGGTGGAGGAAGACCTCAGGCACTTTTCCGTGCATTATTTCAGGCACGAATGGGCACCTGAGTAGAACCACCGACGTTCCGTAAGCTAGCTGGATAGCTTCCTCACATGAAAGAATCCAAAGTCCCTGTCGGGATTCGAACCCTCAGCGGTGAGGGGCGAGTGGTTTGAAGTCAATGACCTTAACCACTCGGCCACGGACGCCCCCATATGTGTAAGTAAATATATTATTATCTAAATAAGATGTTCAAGGTATTTGAATATACCGAAGACAGTCAACAAAAATATTTCTTTAAATCTATTTTTCCGCGCAGTCTGATCAGGATCCATGCTGTTCGCTATCAGTTTCTGTAATTGTTTCAGGGTATGTAAGCGAACAGCCTGGATCCTGATCAGACTGCGCGGATGCACAGGCTGGTCTGGTTCCATGCTGGTCGCAAACCCATTATGTTGGTTTTATCGTGACGCGGCTAATTTATGTTTCTATTTTTATTAAAGGCATTTGGAGTGGAACAGCAAAGTGAGTATATATTTAATATTTTGTTCGTTTAACAAAAATATCCCATGTTTTGGGTTTTTTTTCTTCTTGTTTTGTTGTGGTTTGTTTTAAATTATATATCATCTTTACTAATGCGCATATTATGTTTGAATCATTTGTTTACAACGGGCAAATTATTTAGATTCAATAGATTCAAATGCTAATAATAATGATAATAATAAAAGCCAATCGCGTTGACAGTAAAATTATTCCCATTTGTGAAAAAATAAATAATTTAAAACAAGACGAAGTATACGAGAGTTGTTCTTCTTACCCTAATGTCAATGTCTGTGTACGCGTTTAGATTTATATCAACCATTGAACTGCAACATTAGTGTAATGAAACATCCAATGATTGAATTTACAACAGTTCATTTAATCTAGTTTCTAAAGGACTTATAAGTATCAAAATTCGAAACTTGAGCTACCAACAGTATGTGTACAGGGCATGGTCAGGTTGCACTGATTGGCAAAAGTTAATCACTTTCAGTCCAATGATTGGCAAAAGTTAATGACTTTCAGTCCACTGATTGGCAACTTTAATCAACTTTAAAACGTTTACCTCATCTCCTCACTATGGTGGCTGACTTGGAACACCTTTGTGTGTCGTGTTGTCGCTAACGACAACACAACGTATATCGTTATTGACTTTTCGTCTTGCCGCTAGCAAAACCCGCCAAACGGTTGCCTGTCGCTAACGATACACATCAAACGGCGCGTTGTCGTGCGGCGTGTTGTAGCAATGTGGCAATGTCGCTCGGCTCAAATCGAAGGATTGGCTATTTGAATATAAAAGCAAAGCGACAGGGTAATTTCCGGGACATTTGGCGAAAAAAAGAAATTGTTACACGGGATCGAGTAACTTAATAAGAATAGAAAAAATAACCTTACTTCATCTGTCACGTGCACGTTGTTTAAAATATCTAAAAGTTTCACTTTTAGACATATCTATAACTGTTGTGTTTCGTGTAACCTCTTCTGTCACGTTATAAAAGATATCTAAGTTTCGCTTTTAGACATGATATAACTGTTGTGTTTCATGTAACCTCATCTGTAACGTTATTTAAGATATCTAAGTTTCGCTTTTAGACATATCTTTTACTTTTTTGTGTTTATGCAACCTCATTTGTCACGTTATTTTAACATATCCAAGTTTCGCTTTTAGACATGAATATATAACTGTTTTGTTTCATGTTATCACCATCTGTCCCACGCAACGTTATTTTAGTAATCTAAGTTTTCTCTTTTAGACATGATATATCTGTTTTGTTTCATGTTATCCCATCTGACACGCTATTTAAGATTTCTAAGTTTCGCTTTAAGACATGATATATCTGTTGTGTTTCATGTAACCTCATCTATCACGCTATTTAAGATATTTAATTTTTCTTTTTTAGACAAGATATAACTGTTTTGTTTCATGTTACCACATCTGTCACGCATGTTATTTAAGTAATCTAAGTTTCTCTTTTAGACATGATATAACTGTTTTGTTTCAGTGATATACAGTGCAACATATTCGGGAACAACAATAACTTTTGACATCAGGATCTTTCCAAATGATGATACAGTAACCGCCGCTGCTATAGCAAATCCTACGACCGGGGTAATCGACACAGGAACATCTACAAATGCTTGCAAGTAAGTATCGTTCGTTGCTATGTTTATGTACCAATACAGAATGTTCTGGTTTTTTTGGTCATAATTTTGTTTAAAGTCCTTAATTTAAGATTTTAGGAGTATGAAATATGACAGAGTTTGCATTTGTTGTAGTATTTCAGATTATACAGTGTAAAATGTGACGTATTTCAAATTATTGTCCTTTTAATGTTAATTTGACAGAATCTATAAATATCATTTATTAATCATTCTTTCAGTATCTGTGTTTTTATTAATAATTATTTCTTTATTTGTGAACTGTAAAATGTTATTATGTCTGTTTGAAACCGATAGCTGGGTAATAACCCATCGCAACTTTTCGTCCCTTTCCGTACGTCTTCGGATATGGTAAATAGATTGGGTAATAGCGTTAGTTAGCAATATCCACTATTACCAAATGTGTTAATTATTTGTGTTACCGGAAAAAAACCTTCAAAACCTACACAGTTTAAAAGACAAATAATATATATATATATAAACAACAACAAAAAACAAACAGAAAGACAAAAACACGACTTTTTACAATAATCAGTCCAGGGGAGGTTACAAGTACGATACAAAATGCGTTTTCATGTAAAAGTAATGTGCCCTATGTTAATATAAGAAATATTCTCTCTGAGTAGGAGTTTTACATTAAAAGTATATTAAGGCATAATATTATCAAAGTGCACTAGTTAAAAGGTACACAAATATTCTATAATCAAAAATGTATTTTGAAGTTTCAACGTCAGAGTAACTAAAAAGTAATATTTGAGATAACTTGATAAAGTTACGGTGTCCTTTTTTACCGTAGAAACTAGCTATCGAAACGAATTTGAGCTTGCGTATAATGCTAATCTTTTGAAGAAAATACTTCAGTATGATTATCTTTATCAGATACATTGCCTCTTCAAGCCCGGTGCCGCTGATGTCGGGAACTCATTTAGAAGATAACTATGTAGAGTTTGGGGTGGTCATTGATTTCACAGTATTATCGTCGGTAAAGTTTGAAAGCGTTGGTAATGAAAACCTTGGATGTACTTTCTCGGTGAGTGTTTTCACTTATCATATAGTATGTGTTGGTAAGTCAAAGTGTAGGTTCCCTTTAAACCCAATAGCTTTTTGTCCCAAACCCAAAAAGTGTAAACCCCCGTTTAAATTTAAATGGGACGGACGGGACCCGGCTTTCCCAAATGTTTCATGTGCAAAGTTTAAATTTCCCCCGGGTTTTTAGCAGGGTTTCGGTTTTTTTAAATTTTGAACACATCTAAAGGAAATAGTTTTAAAGAAAATGTAAAGGCGCCGTCTCTTTTTTAAAAAGGCCGGTGTCTTATATAGAGGATATTAAATGTGTGTAGTTCCATACTAAATTTATTGAACGAGTTAAATAAAATCATATTATGCGAGCCTCTGGCGAGCATAATATAGTTTTATTCAACGAGTTCAATAAATTTAGTATTGAATCTACACGAATATAATATTCTATTTATCACATATATAAGATAAGAACAGTAAACTATTAAAATGAGTATTTTTTAATGACGCGTCTATAGTGTAACGTTAACATTAGCGCGCTTTAACGCTATGTTTCTATATAGCGCAAATGACGTCACGTCAAAGTGTTATTACATAGAGGATATTTGTTTGTTTCAGTGTAAGATCGAAAAATATTTCACCGAGTGAACACCAGATGCAATATTTTCCACGAGTGGCGTAGCCACGAGTGAAAATATAATAGCTGGGGTTCACGAGTGAAATATTATTTGATCTTACATGTAAAACAAACAAATTTTCTGTTTATTTCATGATTTTTTAACGATTTTTACACCATTTACTGATTTTTGCCGCGTAACGTCATGCTCTTATCTTCATGACGTCATCAAATAATGACGTCACAATATTGAAGCAAAATATAATTCCACGATTATTTTTAGTTTTTAGATGTTTTTCAGCACAACGTTCGTAAATATTTACGAACTACAGTTATCACGTACATTTTTTATTATGATTGACTACATTTCCGCTGAAAAAAACATTCATTAATGATAATTATTTTATTTTTACGCTAAATATAGTTCGGCTACTGTGAAATTATATTTGGTAATCATTACTGTGAAATTATCAGAATATAATTAACCGTTATAATTCAGTAATCTACTGCAAAACATGTAATAAACTAGTGTAATATCATATTTATTGAATGGCTTTATTACACTCCTGCGCCGCGGTTTATGTGATAAATCAGTTTAACCCTAGACTCAATCTGCTTGACAAGCAATCTATAACGGTTTACCACCTGTATTGGGTCACTTCCTTCTGCACTGTGGTTCAGTTTAACAAGGCTTCATAATGTCAGAAACTCATTTGTTTTTTGCATTTTGACACGACAGACCCTTAAAGATAAAATTATGGTGGTTGATTTGGAATACCTTAGTGGGTTTTATGTCGCTAGCGTTAGTACGACTAACGCCAAACGGCGCGTTCTCGCTCTGTCGTCATGTCGTCCTGTTGCTAACAGCTCGTTGTCGCGATGTTACATAGACATCAATTGACTGAATCAATTCGGAAAAAATAACGCCTTACTTTTAAAAGAAAGCTTATAATCTTACAACATAATCAATGTATATAAACAATTTGTTCAAGATCTAAACTGTTATGAAGTTATTTCCAGTAGTATGTAACTACAAAATATTCAATCTAGATTATCTAGCCAGACACGTGTTATAATACATTTATTTATCATTCTGTCATCAATACAACATTTTTCTTTTACTTTTCAGACTGTTGACTTAGGAACTAGACAGTTTAGTTTTTACGTCCGTGGTCTGGCATCACTTACTGCTACAACACCGACTGATAGAGAGTACCTTGTAAAAGCAACTGGGTCCTCGTCTACCGGGGTGTCAGAACCAGGAGATACAAAGTCAGTATTACTCGAATGCGCTAGTTTAGATACATGATATACACCTTTTAAATTGGATAATTTTTTTAAAAATTTCATTTTCAAAAATGTCCTACCATATGCCTTTAACGTCTACTTGACAATCATCGAATATTAACTAGTTTAGCAATTTTTTTCACAAAATATTCCGATATTCTTATATTCCAATATTGGTTTAATATTGCATTACGATTGATGGCTTTTATTATTGTGAGGACATGGAAATGGTAGACATTTTCAAGTCTTTATTGGTTACTTTGTATGAAGACATCGTCGCATTACCCAAACACGTTAATATGTTCTTGTATATAAAGTTCGAATGTTAAATCTATTCGTTTGCAACAAGAAACGTTTTCATTGCAGTTTTCAAGGTCCATCAACATCGCTTCAAACTGCTGCTACAACAACAACATACACCTTTGCTATGACGGCTGTAGACAGTCCAGCACAATCAGACAAAACGACTCTTGATCTCGGTGAAACAGCCCAACTTAAATTCACCATGACTGTAAATCCATATGAATGTAAGTACTTTTACTATCTCGGTTAACCATCCGGTAATAGGAAGTGGGTTGGGCTGTGAATATGGCGACCCGGGTTCGATACTTGAACGGTGCAGGTTCTATTGTGATTGATCATGAAATCATTTGTACGGTCATTCACATTCTCTGAACTCGGCTCTGGTAAATACAATGTGGCTTTGTGCCGTGATCCGGGTGGTAAACTACCCACAAATCACCACTATCTCGGTTTGAATGTTATACTATAATAATATATACATCTTTTTTTCAAGGTAATTTAAACATAGCCTTATTTTTGTGCCCCCACTTGGGGGGATTTAAATTTATCCTTGTCCGTCCGTCCATTCGTCCATCCGTCCGTCCGAGCAAACATTTTTGGTTTAGGAGCTATGTAACAGAAAAAGGAACAAAAGAGAACAATAGGTTCATTCCGTGATCAAAGGGTTTATGGGCTAGTAGCCCTTAAGATAACAAAGAAAATAGCAAAGAAAATAGCCCCTAAACCCAAAATGTTGGAACGTCCGTCCGTTCTTTTTTGCGTCGCACGTAGCTCAAAAATGATTTGACGTAGAGTCTTGAAACTTTACAAAATGTTGATCAGCTTGTGTTATTGTGCAACTGGGTATTTTCGTGTGGATATATTTAGAGTTGTTGCCCTTGACTTAGTGAAAATTTACAATTTTCAACTTGTGTCTCACGTAACTAAAAAAGTATTTGACCTAGTGTCATGAAACTTTACAGAAACGTTGATCAGCACGTGTAGTTGTGCACCTGGGTATTTTTGTGTGTATTAATTTAGTATTTTTAGAGTTGTTGCCCTTGACTTAGTAAAATTGTGCTATTTTCAACTTGTGTCGGACATAACTAAAAAGTATTTGACCCTATAGTCATACAACCTTTCAGGAATGTTGCTCAGCATGTGAAGTTGTGTACCTGGGTATTTTCGTGTGGATATATTTAATATTTTTAGAGTTATTGTCCTTGACTTAGTAAAAATTTACGATTTTCAACTTGTGTCGCATGTAACTCAAAAACTATTTGACATAGAGTCGTGAAGTCTTACAGGAATGTTACTCAGCATTTGAAGTTGTGCACCTGGGGTTTCGCTTGTGGATTTATTCTGTTTTGTCAGATTTATGGCCCTTGACTTAGTGAAAATTTGCAAATTTCAATTTGTGTCATGCGTAGCTCAAAAAGTATTTAACCTAGAGTCATGGAACCTAACAGGAATGTTGGTCAGCATGTGTAGTTGTGCACTTGGGGTTTTGCTTGTAGATTTATCCAGTATTTCTAAAGTGATTGCCGTTGACTTAGTACAAACTGTTTCATTGTGTTGTGTTACTTGTTCCTTGAGTACTTGAGTTAGAATCATTCAACTTTATAGGAATAATGACCAACATCACAGTGAAGCTTTGCACCTAGGGTTTTGCAAGTAGATTGTTTTAACAGTTTTGTTAGAGTTATTGTTTTAGACTTGGTATAAATTTGCAATTTTCAGCTTGTTCATGCATAGCTCAAAAAAAAATATTTGACCTGTAGGTCTGAAAGTTTACAAGAGCGTTGGTCAGTAATGTTCTTATGCACCTTGGGGTTTGCTTGTGGATTTATTAAGTTTTTGTAAAGTTCTTGCCCATGTTAAGTATTTAGTAAAAGATTTTTAGTTTTCAACCTGTGGCAAGTGCAGCCAAAAACTATTTGATCAAGAGTCATAAGATTGACAAAACAGTGGAGTGTGGGGGCACCCGTGTCCTCTGAGATATTGAAGTATTTTGGTTTAAAACCCCTACATTAACTCTAGTACTGACACCTTAATATTAAAATAATGAGCATTGGGCATGGCCAAATTGAAATACAAAACATATAGAAAAATAAGAACCTTGCAACAATACAAAACATATAGAGTAATTAGAACATGACCACAGTAAAAAAAAAAATAAAAAACAAGGCATCAATACAAACATGTACAAAATTGTTGCAAAATAAATACGCCCGTCACAAAAGGTTTTGACAGATTTGGGCATTACGGGAGATATGCTTAGGGCAATTTCCGGAAAATATCTGGATATTTTATCATCTCTAGTGACTTTGGCCTTGCAAATATTAACCTAAATTACACCTAAATGTCACACTTGTTGTCATGATAGTTATCATTTGTGTTACAATCCATCAATATGGGATGACTAAATGGTCCCCGTACACAAACTTTGGTTTCCCAATTTGACCTTGACTTTGGTAGCAGGGACCTAGAATATGTGCGTAATATGCCTCGAAATGTTACATTAAAAGTAGAAGTTTAGGTCCGAACAAGCAAAGACCTCTAAGTGTGACCTTAACCTTTAACCTAGAGACCTGGTTCATGCATGTGACACTGCATATCATAGTGGTGAACATTTCTATGAAGTTTCATTGAATCCCATCACGCATTGAGGAGATACGTTCTGGACAAAATTTCTATACATATAGTTTATCATCTTTAGTGACCTTGACCTTGCATATACGAGTAATAGTAATAGTATTTATTCGTGTTTCAATCCCTCAATAAATGATTATTAAATGATTATTAAAAGCTTCAAATATGCATTTTCATATTTTCGTTTGAATTTTGACTCTTATGTGTGACCATGATCTTGGCTGCAGTGACCTAAATTTTGCACGCGACCCTCCGCCTTACAATGGTTAACATTTGTGCCAAGTTATATTCAATTCCCTCTATGCATGTAGAAGTTTTGCTCCGAACAAGTGATTTTCAATGACCTCTAAGGAAGGCTTTGATCTTTGACATTGTGTATGCGCATGCCACTGCTTCTTATGGAGGATAACTTTTGTATGAAGTCTCAGTAGAATTCCCCTCATATGTGTAGGAGATATGCTTTGGACAAAATCTCTATCATCTTTAGTGACCTTGACTATCATATTTAGTGTCCTTGATCGTGCATGTATTAACCAATATCACATGTTTTACACCATTAGTCATGATAATGACCATTTGTGTTTCAATTCCTCAAATAAGCATAACTAAATGGTCCAAATACACATTTTCATATTTCTATCTGAACTTTGACTCCATGTGTAACCTTAATCTTGGCCGCATGGACTTAAATTTGCACGCGACACTCCGCCATACAATGGTGAAAACATTTGTGCCAAGTTATTTTGAATAACCTATATACAAATAGAAGTTTTGCTCCGTACAAGCGTTTTTCTATAACCTCTAAGTATGACCTTGACCTTTGAACTAGAGACCTAGATTATGCGTGCAACACGGTCTATCATAGTCGTTAACATTTCTATGAAGTTTCAATAAAATTCCATCATGTGTGTAGGAGATATGCTCCGGACAAAAAATGGACGCCGTCCGCCCAGTCGGCCCGCCAAGAAAAAAACTATAGACAAAGAAATAAGGTTCAAGTATGGGAAAGGTAGAAAAAGGGTATAATTGCTAAGATGTCTCTTTTTCAGCCAAAATGGATTTCGCTGGTGCACGTATTACCAACTGCGTTGTTGACAAAGTCCCAGGGTTCAATTCACCAGCAATAACATTTATTGGTGCCAGTGGGTAAGAAAAATACAACGAACAGTAACATTTTATTTAAGTGTATACGTTTTAAGATCGACTATTCGAAGAATAGTGGGGCTATTTTCTCACCTTGCCGTCATTGTGTAACAAACGCATGATAGTAAACCAGAACTTAGGACCTAGGAGACCATTACTCAGTGCCTCTTATTTATTTCAAACTATCAGTTTCGTTACAATATATGAGCCGCGTCACGACAAAACCAACATAGTGGGTGTGCGACCAGCATGGATCCAGACCAGCCTGCGCGTCCGCGCTGGCTAAAATCAGGATCCATACTGTTCGCTATTAGTTTCTCTACTTGTAATAGAGTTGGTAAGCGAACAGCATGGATCCTGATCAGACTGCGCAGATGCACAGGCTGGTCTGGATCCATGCTGGTCGCAAACGCACTATGTTAGTTTTGTCATGGCGCGGCTCATATATCTCTGTTGATCTCCACTGTTATGATAGGAGACGTGTTTGTAATCTTATAGTATATACATTACCATCTTCAACATTATTTATTTATAAATAGTTCACTGTTGACTCATGAGACCAAAATAAATGAACTAAAAATTGTATAACGAAATAATATGTATCAAATATCAGAAGTAATTTTTAGATAAATGTTTGCAGGTGTTTCATCAATGTAGATATATTTGACAACGTGCACATAAATGTAGGTTTTGTCAAAGATGGAGCATCAACAGTGGTAAGAAAAGATGCTGGATATTTTAGTCTGTACTACACTTCATACATTAACTACATTTTATCAGTATATTCACAGTATTAGTACTTTTGATAAGAAAATTATTAAATCATTTTTAAAGTAATATGAAGTTATGTCTGTAGTAACGAAAATAAGATGACAAATGACGTTCTTAACATATACTATAATGAAATCATTTTCTTACAAAGATGCTTTAAGTTTTGCTGTGTAGGACTTTACTGGTTATTTTAAGTTTATGTCAATATTATAATTGATGCACACTTGTTTCTTGTTTAAGGTTGGTACTACAAAGACTTATATTGCATACTCACCTAAATTCGAGATGTCTGCATTTACCAAGAATCCTATCAATGTTGCTAATGCCTTGTATTTTAAATGTGACATCACACTTTGTTTAGATGATGACGCAGTAACCGCTGGGCAGTGTGGAGCCGTAAGTTATTATCATGTTTCGTTTCGGAAAACCTTTATAAATCACAGATAGGGTTTGTTTGTTTGTTTGTTTGTTTGATTGGGTTTTACGTCACACCGACACAGTATAGGTCATTTTGCGACGTTCCAGCTTTACTTTTGAATGAAGACCTAAAATGCCCTTCCGTGCCTTACTTCATGAACAAACGGGCACCTGGGTATAACCACCGACGTTCCGTAAGCTAGCTGGATAGCTTCCTCACATTTCAAAGATTTCAGAGATTTCAAAGTCCTTGTCGGGATCCGATCCGACAGTAGTAAGGGGCAAGTGGTTTGAAGTCAACTACCTTGACCACTCGGCCACGGACGCCCCGCGAATGTAGGTGAGATGAATGGACTGGCTGATCTTGGTCTGAACTGGTTACATGAGAATATTAATTCCCGTTAACCCATGTTGGTAGAAGATGTAAGTCATGTTGCATGTTCATTTTCTCTATTGCACAAACCCAATCATTCTGAGTCACTGGCTGAAGATCTCAGCTTTCTATCTTTACACAAGAAGGCATGGCTAATATGAGCCGTGCCATGACAAAACCAACGTAATGCGTTTGCGACCAGCATGGATCCAGACCAGCCTGCGCATCTGCGCAGTCTGATCAGGACCCATGCTGTTCGCTTACAAACCCTATAACAAGTAGAGAAACTGATAGCGAACAGCATGGATCCTGTTCAGACTGTGCGGATGCACAGGCTGGTCTGCATCCATGATGGTCGTTAGTTTTGTCATGGCGCGGCTCATATATATGCCATAAGTTTAACTCTTTAAAACATTTTTAAAATTTTTATTTTTCGTTTAAATAACGACTGTGTGACTGAATTAATTATGTTTTTATTTTCAAAGAAAATTGACCGGTCTATCTCGTATGTTATTAATAAGCGCCCATTCAAAAATTACAATCATTTTTACGAACGACCTATAAAATACGATTTTCTTTTCAGTATATGCAAACATAAATGTCAGTATTAATGCATTTATGAAACAAAACCTAAAAGTTAAATGAACAAAAAAAGTATTTTTATACAACATTATAAAATTGTGATTATGTTTATACTCTTACAAAATTGTTTTATAATGACAGATATTTTTTATGATTATTTAGAGGATATTTGTTTGTTTTGCATGTGAGATAGAAATATATTTCACTGAGTGAACACAAGATGCAATATATTCACGAGTGGCGTAGCCACGAGTAAAAATATAATATCTGGTGTTCACGAATGAAATATATTTCAATCTTACATGAAAACAAATAAATGTTCTTTTTACTTCGTGCTTTTTTAAGTGATTTTCAGTATGTTTTACTGATTTTGCCGTGTTACGTCACGAATTCTCCTTTAAATCGTCAATTTTGAAATATAGTTCTGTTAAACTTTCTCTAATTTTGTTACATTTTTAACATGATGTATGATGAAATCCACTTTCTAGTATTTTCCGTAAGACTTCAAATATACCAACAATGTTTATTTGTCCACATCTGATTAAGGCTGTGTAACATTCTCTTGTTGTCCAATCTCTATTACTTTTAATCGATAAACGCAATAAATGTATGATAAAGTTATATTGTACATTTAAGGCACATTGTGATCCCACCAGAAGAAAGAGAGATGTAAATGAAAGATCCGACATGTCCGTGACTGCTTCAGTCAACATTACTTCTCACGGTAAGTGTGCGTGCATAATAATCTTAACAATCAGACATCAGAAATATTTTATTATATTGCAATATTGATTAATTTGCAATTGAAAAATATCCACAAATGTGTTCATACTGTGGTGGAAGTTTTGCAGTTTATTGATTTTTAAAGCAAATATTGTAAAGATATGACATTTTTCAACCACATTTAAACAATTAAACACCAATTTGTTAAAGTTTGTTGAAGACTTATAAAGTCCTTTATAACGTGCGTGTATCTATTATTGATGTATGATAACATATTGACATCTTATTTAATAATGACAGTAATAAGTGGAAATATTTCACAACATTTCATATTTTGTTTGCCAACTTTGATTATCATAATACTAGTATATATATGCCAGTTATATGGTAATGATTCTGGTGATTTCAGAGTCTCTGATGAAATTAAGTATAATATAAATACAAAAAATGGACTTTTGTCAACAGTAGCTGGCAAGTAAAACAAACGAGAGGACCGGTGGTTACAGTTTAACTTCTTGAATTTTCAGGTTCATCTTTTAAAAAGTCACAATTTCAAATTCATGAATTCACGATTTCAACAAACAAAATTCATGAACTCACGATTCAGCTTCATGAATTCAAGATTTCAACTTCATGAATTCACGATTTCAACTTCACGAACTCACTATGTCTCCTTCACAAATTTACAATTTCAACTGCACGATTGCAATATCGACATCATCTTTGTGAATATGAATTATTGAATTCGTCAAGTTGAAAAGTTTAAATCGTGAATTCGTGAATTTGAAATCACGAATTAACGAACCTGAAATCGTAAAGATCAAAACGTAAATTCGCGAAGTTGAATTCGTGAAGTTTAAATCGTTAATACATGAAGTTAAAATCATGAATTCTTAAAGAATTCGTTAAATTTAAGTTCAATTTTTTTAATTCACGAAGATGAAATCGGAAATTCATGGAATTGCGATGTCCCCACCGGTCTTTTGTGCAAATATTAAGAAAGAAACTTACATCACTTTGATTTAGCCATGTACATGAGAGACAATGCATGTAAACTGCAACAACTACCATGTCCCCTAGCACCGCCTTCATCGGAATATTAATTCTAACACTTAAAAGCTTTGAAACCAATAACCCAAAAGAAACAGCCTTACAATCTTCTATGATGAATTTTCCAAAAAAAAAATGTTTTTGCGAAAGGTATTTGAAACATAAGATAAATTATGTTAAAAAAACTTCTGAGTGATTGGAAAATATACATTTATATCTAACAATAATATGCTATGAAGGGACGATTGACCGAATATCTTAAAACATTTAGTTTAAGAGAAATTTCTTCCTTAGCATGTCATGTTCTTGTATCAATGAATTAACAAATGCTTTTTAATATATAGGTGCTGAGACAGGATGTAACAAATGTTCAGAAACAACAACCTTCAAGTTATCCCTCAGTGTTCTTGGTACAACAACAGCTATAGTTTTTGGTCTTATGGTACTGTCTTTTACCAGTACCAGACACGCAGCAATATCGTTGTCACAGAAACATCGAAAATCGAAGACCGGAAGCTCCTACTGTAAAGATTCAAGTGTGTCTCTGTCTCCTTCTTCGATAACAGGAAGTGATGTCAAAAGTAATGGAAACAGCCTGCCAAGAAAACCACGTACTTCGTAATTGCATATATTAACATAACTGCAAATCAACGTTTAAATGAGAAATAGCCATACAGACTTTATGGAACTAAAATAATATGCCTTTAAAATGGTCTTTAGATAGTCCTTACATGCAAATCCGACTTTAATATTTCCGGGTTTACAATTAAACCATACTTAGTGCGCTGTATTTTGCACGCTCAGTCGCATAATCCAATTTAAACTTCTTTTATTTGATAGTACATGTAGTTAAAAGCATATTTCTTTTTCATTTATTGGATAATAAAAGGATATATATTGTAAATGGATAGTTTTCAATTTAAATTTTAATCTATGATATGTGTAGTTGCAAATAATATAAAAATCATTTTCAAATAGTGCTGATGTTGTTGTAATGATACCTTCAAATAATGTTGTATTTTGATATAAGACGAAGTCTCATGTATTTATCTATATTTCGTGTTATTGAAAATAATGTCTCAATGAAATTTTCAACAATCAAATGACTTAAGTTCAGTTACATGTAGATCTGACAACAACCGTATATGACCTTGAAAGCTATTTCTAGCAGTGCAATCAAACCGGTTTTTACAGATAGGCATTAGACGAAAATCACAAAAACGTTCGTTGACCGTGGAAGTTAAACTGTTTATTTTTGTTTGAAAAAAAATGATGAAATTTGAAACAAGAAAAAAATCGAAATTATAGACTCATTTTCTTTATGGGCAAGATCGTATTGCCAGTTTACCTGCGGCTTAATGGACAACGAGATGCTTGTTCTCGTAATCGTGAAAAATACCTGCCCAGCGGTTAAAATTATAAACAACATCGCTTTCAAAATTGTGAAATGACTGTTTGAAAAAAACACGAAACAAAACATCTACCTCTTTGAAACTATTTCTAGCAACGGACTGATCTTTAAAGATGCACTTGAATTTGAATAACTCTGAATTTATATGACGACAGTCTAAAACCATCGTAAGCTTACCCGATCTGCCAGAGGATTTACTACGTGCGGCTGAAATTCGAAAAGGGTACCGTTAAAACAAAATCTGCATTATCTGCGTAGCCCGATAGATTTTCATTTTATCATCTTCGTCGTCGGCAAGGGGATACGCGTCTTACTCCTGAACCCGACGCCAGCCAAGATCTGACGTGTGTGCTAATATTTGCCTGTGATAAAGAATGTCTATGCCTTCAACGACCTTCTCCTCCGCTGCTTATGCGCTAGGGACGCTGCCAGAAGCTGTCTCTGTTATTAAACCACCTTCTTCCTTTAATTTGCTGAGAACCTGCACATTGACTTTATATTGTTCCTTTGAAACTGTAAGTGTCATTTGCAACCAAACTTTGCTGAATCTTTGCAATTGCGTGTCAGATAATTCCCGGTGAGAAGCATTAAGATGGAGCTCAAATTCGATGAGTTTTGAATTGACCAGCCGTCAAATACTTGAAAGCATCCTATTTCCTGCAGCCCGGACATCATTTCCTTCTGTCTGTGCTGATCCGCCTTGCATGCCGCTGTGTTTTTTAACATTGCAAATGAAGTGTGTACTGCTGGAAAGTTCGGCTAGAATGATTTTACAACACATTAAATTCTCTGTTATACGCTCGAACGATTATAACGACTTATATCCAATGTATAAAACCTGTTACGCCAAGACAAAGCTTTCACGCTGTCCTACTCGTAACGCGTGAAAGAATAATTCTAATTTCCTTTCATTTGCCTATTGCTTCACAGAAAGAATTATAAACAATTGACAGTGGATTTAAATTTAAGTGCCTTGGCGAAAACCAAGATGTCCTGGCAGCATCCATTGATAAAAAGCTACAGTGAAAGAAAAAAGAAACATATTATAGCAGAAAGAAAACGAAATATGACAAGTTTACATTTTTTTGGATTGAATCCAAGACCTTGTATCTCCTTGGTCACTAAGACTTCACGCGAACCAATCTTCTGTATCATGAATCAATCTGAACCATACTTTATACACTTACAAACTTAAACTTATGTATTGTTCGTTATCTCAAAGGCATTCGACTCAAATAGTCTAATGAACATTTCATCCCTTTAAAGCGTTATCCGCGTTTTGAAATTATATACCGTATTATGCTTGTCTCTCGTCGATTGCAGTATATTTTGCAATGTTGCTCATGCGCAACAGATACAATGCAATTAGTGCATTTGTTAAGTAAATTCAATATCTAATAGTTCTTAAACTTTAAATTATTTCTTTAAAGAACCACTCAAAGATTAAAACATCTGAACATGTCAACCATGACTGTCTTGCTAAGCAGGACGCTTACCCATGAATTCGTGAAATCAGATTCACCCTGTGCCGTCATCAAAATATACGTGTTCACACAACTAAATGTAGGCATGGTTATTTCAGTCCGATCTGATCAATATATGTTTCAATGACTTAAGTAAAATTTTACAGCATAATGAATATTTATTTTGCTTGATTGTAAGTGTATTTGATAATTATAACATCAATATTGAATATTTTAAAGTAAAAAGGTCATCAAATAGACTGTAGGGTAAGCACATTAACACCTGTACAATTACGCATTTTGATTGGATAGAATTGTCAAATCGAGAATCTGCTAAAACCTGTTTTGTTTTCGAATGGTGTATGTCCTTGCAAAAGTGTTTCTACCAGACATTTCTTTAGGTCACGAATCGATGGGAAGGCACGAATCATATTTAAAATTCTGAATTCATTTATGAGATACGTCAAGGTAGACTTCTAGGACACTGACTGATGGCTGAGTCAAGGATCTGTTGAGATTTGTATTGACGACCAGATAAGAACTTTCAAAATTTTGGGGAAGAGGAAAAAGCCGCACGGGACCAGATCTGGAGAATAATGTGAGTAAGGCAAGACGATAACCTTCTTCGACCTATACATTGCTTCACAAGCTTAGATGTATATGATGGAGCATAATCATAAAGTAGATATACCAACCTGTATGGCACCGAACTGTGTACGGTTTCACCATCACAGCGATATGCCAAAAGCTTTGGCAATGCCAAGAATCGTGTACCTGCCATCACTTTGCCTCATTATCCTTAGATATTTGTTTTGCCTGCTACGGTCAAAGGTAGGCCATATTTTACTGCATCTTTGACTTTCTCAACTTTACAGGTGTCTCACAGTCATGATACTTTATCATACTCATAAACGACCCCAACTAAATAAAATAGATTGGCCCATTTTTGTGCAACTTTTTATATAAGCACTAGTTTCGTCAATATAACCAACCCATTCCCAACCATTTTTACAATGGTTCACGACTAGCTGTATTAAATAAAACTTTACTTAGCTGAAGGCTCGTGTTTTATACCGTTTGAAAAGTATTGATTAGAGCTATTCAGGCGTATCAACATCAACGAAATCGTTCAAGGCATTATCGTGCTGTGTTACAATACACATACACAATATACATATCGAACAATCACCGTAAATGACGAGGTATAGAAAATTAGAACAAAGATCAACAAGGCAAACAGAGCTGCTGTGCAAGAAACAAAATATAGCCACAGAACATCAATAATAAGATACCTTGCGCTCCCCAATACAAGATTGTTTGCAACTTGCATTGTAGAGATGAACGAAGTCTGGTGGGAGTTTAATATTTAAAATCACTTCAATATAAATGAGCCGCATCACGACAAAACCAACGTATTGCGTTTGCGACCAGCATGGTTCCGCGCAGTCTGATCAGGATCCATGCTCTACTTGAAATAGGGTTTGTAAGCGGACAGCATGGATCCTGATCAGACTGCGCGAATGTGCAGGCTGGTCTGGATCCATGGTGGTCTCAAAGTTTGAAACCCATTATGTTGGTTTTGTCGTGACGCGGCCCTAATGTTATTCGTATTACGGACAGGCATCGTGATTTTTGTTGTTCGCGTAAGTTTCTTTTTGGCACATCTAGCTAAACGGTAGATTTTTGTGTGATGCACGTGAAACGACATAACGTTCCTTCGTTATATCTAATGTATATGTCTAAAGATGTGCATTGAATGAGTTCCTGTCAATTTAAATAGCTGGTTTAAAATATTGAAGAAGGTTTAATTGTTCATATTATATGTTGTTTTGAAGGCTTAGACAAGACTGAAGAATGAAACATGTTTGTTTTATTGGGTTTTAGTCACACCGACACAGTATAGGTCCAGTTTTATTTGCAAAAGTAGACCTAGGGTTCCCTCCCTTGCATTTTTTTAGGTACAAACAGGCACCCGAGTAGAACCACCGACGTTCCGTTAGCTTGCTGGATAGCTTCCTTACAAGAAAAAATCCAAAGTCGTTGTCGGGATTTGAACCCACAGAGGTGAGAGGCAAGTGGTTTGAAGTCAACAACTTTAACCAACAGGCCACCGACGCCCCGAATGAAACATGTAAATACGGAAATCAAGTAATTATATGTGGTTAACAGTGGTATTTGATTGTTATCCTGTACCCCGCTACTACATATACTTTTGGATCGATTTACATCAAAACAACCAATATTTGTTGCCCATATACAATATCGGTTACAATTACAAATAATTCAAATCTAATGGTAAACGAAGAGAAGAAAAAAGAAAACATCAAATATCGCAGAAATTTTAACGAAACAAATTATTTTGTAATTCTAGTTTAGTTGTCATCATTTCCATCAATGTCACCTTACATTAACTCTTAGTTAGCGTGCAAAAAGGTTGACTACTATTTAAATCAAGGCAAACACGCGCTAGAATTTTTCTTAAAATTATAATAACACAAAACCGCATCATACGTTATTCTTTTTGCAATTTTAGATAAAAAAGAAAGTCGTGATAAATAGAAGGTCATTATGTTCTGCAGTAAAGCAATTTTTAAGAATCTTCAATTTATCATAAAGTCCTCTATCATATAATGGTGCATAATTTGCACTCCCTGTTATAAAATAATTAGTCATGATGACTATGTACAAATATTCTCCCGACTATAAAATTGTATAAATTAAAGTTCATTTGTTAATTATTTCAATGTCTTAGACGCGTGTCTGTAGTACCTTTATCATCAAAGTTGTTGTTTAATTTGTGCATTGGAAAACATTACAAGAATCTACATACAAGACAGTGAGTAAATTATATGTTTTATCTTTTTCCTTGGGAGGGAGGGGGTTGTCTAATAAATATTTCTTATCATTTTAAAAATCTTGTGATGTGCATGACAAATGTGCATGAGAATTTGATAACAGGTTTACCAATATCATAGAAAAATTTGCTACGATGCCTATTATAATTATTTGTTCTAGCATAAAAACTGCGAACGCTGGTAAACAATAACGGAGAAGCTAAATACTAGTATCATGACTCGCACTAGCACGTGAAAAACGTGAAGAAAATGTGAAAAACAAGATCAACATGGAAAAAAACGGCGTTCAACGAACGCAATCCCCAAACGACCCAGCAACACAAGACCAACGGAAAGAGACCAGCAGAATCACAAACAAAAACAGGACAGGGCACAAGGCAAAGCACGGACGGAGCGATTTTTAGGGTAAGAAACCGATTTCTTTATACGAAAAAGAAATAACGAAAGTTGCATTACCGAAACAAACGTATTCTTTTGTTATGCAAGGGCCCTGCATTAATGGTATGGGTAAGGCCGTGACTTTATTTAGCATTTGGTTAAACTAAATGACAATGAAAATTTTATATGAAAACTGTAATGATAAAATATGAAAGACAGGTTCCTGCAAAAATGCTTGAACAGCTATGATAATAAGAACTGAATATGAACTTTCAGATATCTCAGTATACAATGAGATGATGTTGACGGACAACATTTATTGCACCGAAATACAGATAACGTGTATTGAGGGCATATCAATGCATATTGTAGATTATTACATGAACTTCATGCAACGTAATATGATTCCATCTTTTTGTACATATTTACTCGAAGATAACAAGCACACAAAACAGAGACGCGGACACAGCTGCAGGAATTGGTAGTAGTACCTCAGCTTCTTTATGGAATGTAACCATCCAAGACAAGGACTGAGCTAAGCGACAGGAAACGATTTGAACAGGAGAACTAACATGCCCATTTTTTTTCGTTTTTCATTTTTTTTATAATTCTTTTATACATTATTATTATCATTTTTATAATTATTTTATTTATTTATTTTGTACGGACCTATACGTACACATGTCTGCATCTTTCGACAATCCAGTAATAGCCGTTTGGTCGAAAAGCTGAAAACATCCCTGTTCACATAAGACACAGCCAATTTAAGGACATGGGGGACGGCCGGTCTTTAGGTCTTGGTCCCCTCTAACCATTTAATAACAGTAATAAGAGAGGGACAACTGAGCGCGAAATTGTTGCTACGGATGACTAACGTAGAAAAAGAGTGAGCGTTACATGTTTCGGATGCCAAAAGCTATAATGATTAAAGTTCACCCACGTACGAAAATACAATTTGTTAGACATCTATCACAAAAAATAAATGGCTTTCTAAATAACATCGGTCAAACAAAAATTGGAAATTTAAAGTCACGACAGATGATGATACACAACAATGATTGCGTAACAAATATTACACGATTAAATTTTTTATCTTACAGATGCATCAAATCATATTTTTTTTGCCATTAACGCAGAAGAAAGAAAATATTCTTATAATATACAAGTCCATCTCGAAACTGCAAATTGTACGAACACGAATGACTGAGTAATCATAAGATTATAAATTTCGAAAAAGGGCAATTTTGTGCCAAATAAAGATTTTAAACATGTGCATCATTTATTAATCTGCAAACTGTGGTCAACTCGATCAGGAATACCAAAACCCATTGAGAAAATAGGAAACCTGTACCCGTTTGTCAATGTCATACCACCAATGTCGGATTACATCCTTGCAGATTGGCAGAATCTTTACATTTACGCATGTCTCAAAACGATTAGTGTGCTGTTGGAGGTTTTCGAACTGTACGCAGCGATAAAATTAATAAAATTACAAGTTTCTTATTACAATTTTAACACTGTTAACAATTTGAATGTCTACTGCGGACTACTTTCTAATTTTTGTTCAAACTATGAACAACATACATCGTCTGGTTACGCTTGTCCGGGACGTAACTCTATCATACGTTTGCAGAATTCAAATAACTTAGCACAGATGTTCACAATAATTAGACAGCGTGACATGCGAAAGACTATTTTGACTAGGTCAAAGGTCAAGGTAATATTTTAAGGTCATGTGCAAAACATGGTCTCAGACAACTTGTCCACACAATCACTCTATCACTAGCTAGTGGATTTTCAAATAGCCTGGCACAAATGTTCAACATCATGAGATGGCATATCGCGCACAAGACCCATGTGGATAGGTCAAAGGTCAAGGTCATACTGTAAGGTCAAATGCGAAATAATGGTATCAAACAGCTTTTGCGCACTATACCTCTATCACTAGCAGGTGGAATTAAAAATAACCTGGCACAAATGTTCAACATCATGAAGGGGCGCGCTGTGCATAATAAACATGTGGCTGCTTCAAAGGTCAAGGTCTTACTACCGTCCGGATAATGCTTGTCCATGTGGTAACTCTGTCATAAGTAGGCAGAATTTCAAACTACTTAACAAAAATGTTCACAAAAATGAGACGGCGTGTCATGCGAAAGAACCATGTGTCTAGGTCAAAGGTCAAGGTCATGATTTTTTAAAGGCAAATGCACGAAAATGTTCTCAAACAGCCCGTCCGAGCCATTACTCTATCACTAACAGATGGAGTTTCAAATAACATGTGTTTAAGATGGTATGTTGCGCGCAAGAACCTTGTGGTTAGGTTAAAGGTCAAGGTCATACTTTAGGGTAAAATGCAAAAAAATGGTATCATACAGCTTGTCTGCACCATATCTCTATCACTATCTGGTGGAATTTCAAATAACCTGGCGTAAATGTTCAACATCATGAGATGGTATTCGCATGCAAGAACCGTATGGCTAGGTCAAAGGTCAAGGTCATACTGAAAGGTCAAATGCAAAAACTGGTATCAAGCAGCTTGTCCGCACCATTACTCTATCACTAGCAGACGGAATTTTAAATAATCTGGCTCAGATGTTCAGCATCATGAGATGGCAATTCATGCGCAAGAAACGTTTGACTAGGTCAAAGCTCAAGGTCATACCTCACGGTCAGATGTGACAGCGGGCTCAATATGTTGCCTGCGGGCTTCTTATAAAACTTAGACAAGTGTTGAGACCCTCATGCATTGATAACCGCAAAATTTAAACGATTTATTTCCTAAAAGAAAATAAATTCACTTAAAATATTGAAATAAATGCACCATTCAGTTGGTCTCACTTTGCTCATTTAAGCCAGTTGTTCAGTGTTTCTATGTTTTGCAAAACAGTAGGGTTAGCGCGTACAAACCTTGCTCGATATTGACTTTTCTCATGTCGAGTTTCGTTCTGATATACGTTACTTAAATGGCAATTAACAGAAGAATTGAAACAATCAAACAGCAATTATACAAGTATACATTTTGTTTCAAACAAACAAATGATTTTGATATGAATAATTAACCATTATCAGGTAAAAAAAGATTATATGATCATGCGGTGTTTTTCAGAACTTTGATAAACATATCAATACTTTGACAAAAAATATATTTAACCCTATTTTTGATTTAAGGATATGCGTATTTTAGTAAATATATAGTATATTATGTGTGTCAGGCGATCATTGGCCTTTGGATGATTGTGGAGTGTGACGTTCTAGGTCACCTGTAGTCTGATTCCCTGCCTACTTTCTTCAATTGCTTGTTGCTACGTTATCGGGTCTGATATGCAGAATGATAGGCAGGAAAACAGACTAACGTGGTAACCCAGGCAGGTAATCCAGACTAGGATCCCCTTGTGCCGGACTTTGCCTGGTCGTCACGCGTGCCTCTCACGACACTTCTATGAGAAGCTGGTGGTGCGTGCGGGTCAGGACTGGTCAGACTCTGGTATAGGATGGCTATTGTGTTGCACATGCTACATGCGTTCTTTGGCAGATGTCCGCTTAACAAATATCATTTCTATATTGAACCTAAAGTAATCCAATATGAGTTAATATCTTACTGATTTTATTTTAGAATTTTATGATGTTTACTTAATCACCTGTAGTTTTATTTAAGAAATGACTTTGTTTTATGTAAAATGTTTTAAATGTTGATATATATGTGAATATGTATACGAAGTTAAGACTTTAACAAATATAAGTTGAGTTGAGTTGTTTAAGATAAACAAACTGTTTTCTAATGATTATGTTTTCAACATAAACTATTATAATTATAATATTATACGCCACTGACATTTAAGATTGTCGCAAAATGACAAAAACATAGTTCGTATGTTATTTGTTTAATGTATTATACATTTTCTTTACTTTTTTGCATTTACATTTAAATTACTGTAGCATTTAAACATATTAATATGATTAAAATAATAAATCTTTCGCCACTGGTTTGCAAACATTTTTTTCTTAAAACAACCGCAATTTAGAGACATTAATTTATTTATTTATTTCATCTTTTATACAGAGTTAGTTTAATATGATTTCCTCTATCAAAATGAGGATAATCAGTTTAACGCCTAATTTTACGCCTTATTTTTTAAAAATCTTTATATAATGATAATTAATGCAATTAAATGAGAAAATGACATTTATTTTCGCGACATGGTAATGTCTTTACATTATTACATTTTTTTTTGTATTTATTAAAATCACCGCTTATTTATACTGCAAGTACAGATGCACCTGTTGACGATAGCCATTGCCTTTATGCTGTCGTTGCCTTTCCAGAAAGGAAACTGTAAGTTTATTTAGCAAACAGATCAAATTAACTTAAACGGAATATCTAAACACATTGTCTGCTTAATATCTTAAATAGACTTGATCATCTTTAAATCTTCAAAGGTCCGTTCATCATATTAAAAGAAATTACCAAAATATATACTGACTGAACAACGAACAATGTTGACTATGAGCAGATGGCACAGAAGTGCACGCTGGTTATTTTCTGCACTTGGTGCATTTATAGACTCAATTGCTGCTAGTAGGTTATTACTTAATATACATGTATATTAACATATTTTATTTTATCATGCAACTGCTATGGTAACTGCCCGATAACACTTGCCTGATAATTATTTTTGATATCACGTCAGTAACCTGATATCAAAAATTAGCTCCGCCCATTTTAACGGACTTTTTTCAATTGCTTATATTCTCATTTTCATCAGCATGTGAATTTTACAATGTGATCTCATACCCTTACAAGTCTTGAATCAATATGCGAAATTTATTTATTTATTATTTCGATTTCAATTACGAATAAATTAGATAGCGAATAACTAAATGAAGTGACGTCATAATTTATATTGCAAATGACATCATCGATGTTCACGTCATACTATACATGTAATCAGAACAAACAGGCTAGACGATTTTCTTTGAGAACTTGTAAATGTTTACTTTATTTCGCCGGATTATTATTTAATAAGTGAACAAATTGTTTAATTTAAAAAATAAGACGCATGTTTGTGTAGCTTGTGTTTGATTGCCGATTTGACTTTTCTTTGATTGAAATATCGTGAACTTTTGAATTTGACAATTCAAGACAAAAATTGCAGTAAAGTTTAGTTTATGTGATTCTAAGCGGATTTTTGGATCGATGTTTTTAAAATTAAAGGTAAGAATGTTATCGTATTTGGCCTACATTTTGTTGTATCTTTTATCCGAGTCGAAAGAAAAAATGGCCGCCAATTACAAATTCTAAGTTTCAGGGGCGGAGGGAATTTGTTTTCAAGAATTATTTCTTTGAACAAAAATCCCCCTTTTTAACGAAATTCGCTATTTTAAAGTATATTATTTTGTTATTTTGACAGTTATTATGTGTTACATGATAAATAGAAAAACATGCTAGATCTACTGTCTTTTGATATCAATTTTATCAGGCTCGGCTGATATGGGCCGAAAGGGCTCGGCAAGCCTCGCCCTTTCTAGCCCATATCAGCCTCGCCTGATAAAATTGATATCAAAAGACAGTAGCATGTTATTCTCTATTAAACAGTTTTTGTATAAAACCGAGTCGGCTTTTTGTATCTTTTATACAGTAAACTACCATATCTATGCTATTTTAGCATTCATTTTTGTAATGTATCGTTTTCTTTTAGGTCATGGGGAACATGTAGCTGTACAGACAAACAAAACGCGTAAGTTAAATCAAATGACCAATGTCAATCCTTCTAAAAAGATATTTATCATTTCAACTCCTTTTTTCTGATAAATTCATTGGTTAATCGTTGACCGTCCGTTTGCCAGTCTCTGTCTGAAGACTGGAAAATCGCAAAGTGACACTGTATATCCACTGTTTTCTAAAATAATGTTTTTCTGTAACGTCCTATTACACAGCGCCATAAAGCGTAATGAATAAATCAACAGGAACTTGTTAACATGAAAAGCTATTTTAGACAATGCTTCGACATCCTCTCAGCAGAGAGTAACTTTAAAATCATGGATGGACGAACGGGCTGTCGGAGGGTTTGTTAATCATGATAATGTACATAAAACAAAATAACATTCAATTGAAAAAAAATGTCAACTAATACACTGTTATCATTAAGTTATACTTGTTTTGTTTATTTTAGATGGTCAACTTTGTACTTTCTGGCCACGTGAGAATAAGGGGGAATATGAAGAATTAACAACCGGTTCCGCGGGTTATATGTGGATAATTCGTTATTGCCAGCCAGAGTCGTTTTACAATGTGCATGCATGTAAATGTATTGGTTAGCATCATAAATTAAGTATTTGTCTTAATAAGTTCACTCATGTACTTAAACAATCATATCTTTTATATTTGTATAAAGGTTCATTATGCCTCAGAAATAATAAATAGAAGATATTGAATGAGTGTATGTTCAATACTGAATTTATTGCACGGGTTGAATAAAATTATATTATGCGAGCCTCTGGCGAGCATAATATCATTTTATTCAACGAGTGCAATAAATTCAGTAATGAACTTACACGAATTTAATATTCTATTTATCAAATACCCAAAATAAAGACCGTTTTAAGTTAAATAAGAGTCATTTTTCATTGACGCGCCTATAGTTAAACGCTAACATTTAGCGCGTCTTTACACTATGTTTATATAACGCTAATGACGTCACGTCAAAATATATGCACGGCCTGCAATACCATATTTACGGAGTCGCAAAATCGGCACGGGTGTGTGATAATGATTTTTATGGAATACTGGTGTCTCATATTTCCGTGGTACTTAACTGTTAAACACAAACATCGAAAGTTAGAAGAATAAAATTTTGGAATATACAAACGTATGTTGAATAATGTAGGACAGACATGTTAATTACATCATAGTTTATTCCTTTTAATGTTTGCATGTAAGCAATTATGTATACAACATGACAAATAATGTCCGTGAGTAAAGTTGTATTCTCATATTTCCAAGGCAAAACCAATTGTAAGCTTTATTTTTTAGTTCATCTATTCTTAGCACCATCTAAAATAGGTGTTTCCTCTATGGCATTTATCAAATACCTGAATGGTTGTTAAACAAAGACAATTGTCTTAAAGGGTATAAAAACTACAGGTAAAATGGTGAAATTATTTACTTTGCTCTTAATCTGAATAAAATAATAAATTTTCTCAGTTGTATATGTTAACTTTCAATAAAAATACAATAAGAAAGTGCAAGTAAAACACCTGGCAGGTGCATGAAGTCTATGAGGTACTTGAGACTGTTTCTGTCAAATACCTTGGAAATATCGGTACCATGGAAATATGGGTACCATGGAAATATGGGTACCATGGAAATATGACGCACCAGTATATGCTTTTTATTTTTCGGTGTCCTTTAAAGTGACTCATTGGCCTATTACCTGAACCTCTGCTATACCTTTGGCAATTAGTACACTTATTGCAATTAAGTATTTTGTATGGAAGTCAAAATATTACTTTGTTAACATTTTGCTACTTTTGTTACAAATAGTACGCTACTTTGCTCAGGTGATAAACAGTTAACAATTTCTTAACCCATTCTAAAATGTTATAAAACTCATTTTTGCCTATCTACAGAAGGCCAAAAAATATTCGTTTCTGAGACATAATGTGCCTTTAAATTGTATTTCTCAACCATCATGTTCATCAGATCTTGCTAAATCCAGTGATGATCCTATTGTAATTTTACAGTAGTAACTGACTTGTATTTATATACATGACACGCCAAAGAATAAAGGAATATATATTTTTATTTAAGCATTTTATAAAAAAAAAATGAAAACCTTAAAAAGTTCAAAAGCATCATAGTGTAAAGTAATATGCTTATTACAAGCTCGTGAAAATTCGGCAAATTTCGTCACTTTTCGTGTCAAATAAAGTTTTAAAGATCAATATAGCATCTTACTAATTCGATGCCTTTAAGATAAATGGTAATTTCGGAAAGTGATACTTGACGGAATATTAATGATTCATTGCATAATTAAATCATAATTCTTAATCAAATTAACAGAGTGTAAGCCTGAGCTGTGGATAAACTTTGATGGTCAAGGCATACGTGATTCAAGCGGAAACAATATTACAATTGACAAAATTGGAGAGCTGTTAAATCTTGGATATTTCGACGGAAATAAAACACTCAATGTTTCATATTATGCTACTCAAGATTTTGGACAGAAATCAACAGTAAGAGTTCAATTCTATTCAACCGGAAATACTTCTGGTGAGCAGGTGTGTCATAACTTTCTAGTAAAAGATTTTAAAAAATGCTTCATGTTTCATTTTAAAAAAATGAAATAAAGCTGAATTATGGAAAACATCTTTGTAAAACATTATTACTGTATACGTCATTTTAAGTAATGTTAGATAATGATAATCCAAAATTGGCTCTTTATAATATTTGAAGATGAACGTGCATCGTGTATTTGTGGATAGATTTTCTATTTTCGTGTTGCATTATCATTACAAATAATGAATATTCATTATACTACTTGAATGTAATAATAAAATTGATGTTCGTCTGCGGACAGTTTCATTTGTTAAATATATTTTAAGATAATCACTGATTTCTCATTACTATTATTATTTTACGCTTTTAACATTGAAGGTTTTGATATCAAACTGTATTGAAGGACAAGCAGGTTCTGTGGAGATTGCACTGGACAAACAAAGCAAAGAAATTATTTTCAAGATAGAAGCAAAAACTGACAATGTTTCTAACTTTGTAGAAATTCGACAACCATATAAAGTATGTATTGTATCTTATGATTTAATGTTTTATTTTTTATTGATTACTAAAATAATTCTTTACTGAAAAAACCGACGTTTAACGACTGGTGATTTAATATGAACGTTTTTGTTCCGTTTAATTTACATGTATACAAAGTTGTTCTAGTGAACTGGCTGATATTTAGACAGCATATTACAAATGTAAATCATGTTATCATGTTGGTTCTTTGTAAAAAATTATAAAATAACAGTTGATGCACTTTTATAGCAAAAGTTATTTTGCTGTTATTTACAGGAAATGACGTGGACTAACGTAATAATGCGATATAACGGAACCGCGCTGACGGCTCATGTCGATGGAATTCCAGATGTTACTGTTGAACTTACAGGTATTTTTTTCCTAAATAAGCATTGACATTTTTGCAAGATATATACACGATATATACGATAAATACACGACATATACACGATATATGCACGATAAGTGCACGACATATAAATGATATATAACAATATACACGATAAAAACAAGATATATACACGATAAATACACGACATGAACACGATATATGTACGATATGTACACGATATACATATATAACGATATGCACGATAAATACAAGATAATATACACGATATATACACGATAGATACACCGTATGTATAAAAACGAGATATACACGATATATATGCAGGCGTCACACTGTCCCGAATTTGCCATCAGATGGACACACGAATAAGGAAATGTTCAAATTCGGATCTGATCGTAATAACATCGTGCCATTCGTGAGGGCATCTTTTGCCATCGTATGATCCCCGGCTGAATATTGCAAGCTCCGGTAGCAACTTCGAGAGCGGTTCCAAAATCTTTGGCATGCCAAAAACTTGCCCGAAGACATTGCGAAGGTTTATTTTCGTGTTGAATTCGTATGTCAATTTTGCCATTCGTAAGGCCGTCGTGAAGCCATCTGGTCAAATCGTGTAGTCTTTGTCTTTTCTTCGTGTGATCATCGGTACAATCTGGCATTTTTAGCCTCAAGAAGACAATACGAGGTAAACACGAAGATTCCCGATTGTCTTCAGACAAAGTAGTGGAAATATTTGTGAAAAAGAGAAAAACAGTAAGATTTTCAAACCAAGAGGCCCGTCAGAGGAGTCGGAAATTTCCTTGAGCGAAATCTTAAATGAGACAAATTCTGTTTTATATTGCACAAGTGACAATGTAGGAAGTGTGTTTGGTAGACCGTGTCCGGAATCGGAAATGTCAAACGAAGCCACCGGTCGACCGAAAGAGGGCCCCACTAACGCTGATATACTAGCTTATTTGGAGAAAAATAATGGGAGAATAGGTGACGTGGAGAAGAGGCTTGACTCTTTATCTGTGTTAGAAAAGAAAGTTGATGGATTTGATCGGGAGTTAAAAAAGTTATGGAATGCAATGGAGGATAGAAATAAGAAGCTTGATGCCAGACTCTCATGTGTGGAGGAGAAAGTTGAATGCTCAGATTTTAGCGTTGCACAGTTAGAGAGCAAAGTGATCCAATTTGAGAAAGAGCGGGATAGTTTGAAGAATGAGGTAATCTATTTGACTAGTCAATCTATGAGAAACAATTTGATATTTACTAATATTACTGAGGCAGATGATGAAAACCAGCATAAGACAGAAAGGTTGTTAAGAAGCCATTTAGTAGATAAACTTAAAGTAGCGCAAGATTTAGTGGCAGATATGAAATTCGAACGTGTACATAGGATAGGGGAGAGAAGTAGAGGAAAACCTAGGAACATTGTGGCTAAATTTGTTTTATTTAAAGATAGGGAATTCGTTCGTAGGCAATGGAAGCAGCTACAGGGAACACAGTTTAACATGTTTGAACAATTTCCGAAAGAGGTGATAGAGAAGAGGAGACGCTTGGTACCTAAGATGAAAGAGCATAGGAACAAAGGGGATAGGGCATGGATCGCCTACGATACGTTGTATGTGAATGGCAAGGCCGTCAGAGAATAGGATTGCGCGGAGGGTAAACTTAACATTTTTTCTTGGAATGTAAATGGACTATCTGCTGACAAAAAAGACAATGATGCTTTTGTAAATATTATTTCCAATAGTGATGTTTGTTTTTTATATGAAACTTGGGCATGTTCTACCAGTAACATTGAAATAAATGATTATATTGTACATAATTTTTATAGAAAATTTAAACACCGTAATGCCAAACGATCTAGTGGTGGTATAGCTTTATATTATAGAGATAGTTTAAAAAACGGGATTGAAATAGTAAAAAATCATTACGATACTATAATATGGCTTAAACTTGATCATAATTTTTTTAAGACTCAAAATGATATTTATATTTGTGGTGCTTATATATGGGTTGAAAACTCTCCTGCATATAACGTTATTAATACTGACTTATTTGATCTTTTAGAAAATGATATATTTATATATGAACAAAAAGGTGATGTATTTGTCACTGGAGATTTTAACAGTAGGGTTGGTAAAAAGAATGATTTTATTGTTAATGATTTTTTAAATTTATACACAGATGATGTTGACTATACACCTGATATGAACCTATTACGGGCCTCAATTGATAATGTAAATAACAGTCACGGTGTTAAACTTCTTGATCTTTGTAAATCGTCATGTTTACGTATTCTTAACGGTAGATTAGGCGACACTTGTAAATACACCTATGTTTCTCCTAGAGGCGCATCGGTTATTGATTATTTGCTGACCAATGAACGTAACTTTTCATTGGTGGACAATTTTACTATAGATTCTATTAATGAATGGAGTGATCATGCGCCTTTGCGTTTTTCTTTATTTTGTAATAATAATGTAAATAAACCTGATAGTTTTTCAGAGATTATTTTTAAATGGGATAGTATACACACCAATAATTTTCGTAGCGGTCTGATAGCTAAATTGCCTGAGCTAAATACTATTATTGATGATATTGATTTTTCAAACAGAGACTCTATAAATAGTGTATTAAATGACTTCACTTCTGTTATTGTTTGATTTTATTAACCTGTCAATTCCATACTGATTATACGGTCAATGCACAGAATATATTAATATTCGATAAATGTTCGGTAAATTCCGTGAGATGTGCGCAGTAAGATGTGATCAAATTCATCTTGTTTTTATGAATTAGTTACACTGACCGTTATAGTGCAATAGGGTAAACCACTGGTATATTTTATCTGATTGTTCAACGTGTTGTAGGATCGAGACAGAGTATGTCCATTTTTTTATTCATAACTATTTTCAACATGTTTTTTAAGTTATGGGTGTTCCGTTTTAAATATGTTTTGCACCTTTTTGTAAATACTATACATTTGTATTGTTTGGTTTTATTAACCTGTCAATTACATACTGATTACACGGTCGATGCACACATTATATTAATCTTCGGTAGATTTTCGGTAATTTCCGTGTGATGTACGCTTCACGATGGAATTCAATTTAATTTATATCTCTTAACAAGGTGTACCAAGCGTTATAGCGCAATAGGGTAAAGCAAGAGTTTATAATTTAAGTACCACACGTGTTTTAAGTTCGAGACCGCGTTGGTCCATGTTTTTTTTCCTTATTAAAACGTTCAATATTATTGAAGCTATTTATGATTATTTTATGTTGTTCGTTTTGTTTCTTATGTTTTACTTAATTTTGTAAAGTCTATACTCATTTTAAATAACATGCTTTAAGAATTCATATTTAAAATTAAAACGGATTAAAATCAATAAATGCCTTTTCAATGCCGTAAAACACACAACAAATCTGTTCCTTTAAAATATACTGCAAAAATAAATAAAGGCCAACAGTAAGGATCGAACCACAGACCTCTCAATTATCAGGCATTCTCTTTACCGACTGTCCTATTGTGAATTAACGAAAACCTTCACTTTAAGCTGTCGTGACTTTCAAAACATGACTAATATACTCCACATTAATTCTCGTAAACAACACGGACCAAACCGAAGTGGGATCGAATATTTAAATGAGTCCTATAATGTATTCATAATTGACAGGTCAATAAAATCAGACTATATATAACAATGTTTAAGAATTAATACTGAAAATTCATTCCGATTAAAATCAATAAATGTAATTATACAATATAAAATGTGACAATTGAGTGTTTCTTAGTTGGTTCATATCCGTGTAGACAAATTGCAAGCGCTTGGCCATTTTCATTAAAATATACTTAAAAATAAAGAAAGAATAAGTCTTAAAAGAATGTCAAAAAAGGGGATCGAACCTCGGACCCCTCATGCATTAGGTAATCACTTAACCGACTGTGCTATTGCGGACGTTACAAGAACCTACATTAATCTAGTGAGAGTTTTCCAAACGTAAGTGATATACTCCATATTAATTCTCGTAAAGTAAACGGAAAAAAACCGAAGTGGGATCGAATATTTAAATGAGTGCTATAATGTATTCATAATTGACAGGTCAATAAAATCAGACTATATTCGGAGCGTAGCGGACCCTTTATTTGGAAAATGTTGTAAATTTAACACATGTTCCAATTTTAGTGATAAATCAGTATTAGATAACTCTGAATGGTTTGACAGAGAATGCATTAATGCAAGAAATACATACTTGGAAGCATTGCGGGTTTTTAATACATGTACTAATGATTCAAATAGAATAATATTATGTAATTGTAAAAAGAAATATAAAGATATTGTGCGCAGAAAGAAAAAAAATATTTTACAATAAAAAAATGTCTGAATTAGAAAATTTAAAGCATAGTAATCCGAAACAATTTTGGAAATATTTTAAGAGTAAATCCAGTTCAAAACATAACGGTATCCCTGTACATGTATTTAAGGAATATTTTGAGAGCATAAGTAGTGATTTATTTAACTGTACAAATATTGATGCGGAAAATTTTTGTGAAAGCCATTCTTTTAATGACTTGAATACTCCATTTGAAGAATTAGATAAACCAATAACTTTAGAGGAAATTTCAAAAGCTGTTAAATTATTGAAAAGGGGTAAATCTTTAGGTAGTGATTATTTAATGAATGAATATTTCATAGAAGGTTTTGATATAATAGGTGCGCATTTGTGTGAGATATTTAATGCTATTTTAAATTCGGGTTTTTATCCAGAGAAATGGACTGAGGGAATTATAATACCTTTGCATAAGAAGGGTAGTACTGATGATGTTAACAATTATAGAGGCATAACATTAGTTAGCTGTCTTTCAAAATTATTTACCACTGTGCTTAATAATAGAATTGAAACTTTTTGTGAAAATAATAATATTATATCTGATGCTCAATTCGGTTTTCGAAAAGGGCGTTCTATAATGGATGCTATATTTATTCTTTTGTCTTTAATCCAAAAATATTTAAATCAAAATAAACGTTTATATGTAGTTTTTGTTGATTTGATGAAATGTTTTGATAGTATTTACAGAAACGCATTATGGCTCAAAATGTATAAAATAGGTATCCAAGGTAAAATGTTAAGAATAATTAGAGATATGTACCAAAATGTAAAATCATGTGTTAAGTTATGTTCTAGTTATTCTGATTATTTAAATTATGCCATTGGCCTACGTCAAGGGGAGGAAATTTCTCCAATTTTATTTTCTCTCTTTGTTGAGGATTTGAAACTTTATTTGCAAGTCAACATTGAAACTGGTTTGACATTTGATGATGTTATATTGATTTTATTATTATTTGCTGATGATATGGCCATCGTGGGCAAGTCACAAATAGAACTTCAAAATAATTTAGATCTTTTATATTCATATTGTAATACTTGGGGTCTCAAGGTAAATACTACTAAAGCTAAAGTAATGGTTTTTAGAAAGCGTGGAGGACTTCTACCCACAGAACACTGGACCTACGACGGCCAAATCCTAGATATTGTAAATGATTTTAACTACCTTGGTACTGTTTTTAACTATACTGGTAATTTCACACTTAATCAGGAACATTTAATAGGGAAAGCATTAAAGGCTCTAAATGTTTTATTTTATAACTGTAAGAAATTTGATTTAAAACCAAAAACATTATGCCAGTTATTTGATGCATTTGTAGGCTCAATCTTAGGATATGGATCTGAAATATGGGGGTACACAAAATCTAAAGAAATAGAAAGAATTCATTTAAAATTTTGCAAACGCTTATTAAATGTAAGACCTAATACTTGTTCTGCTGCTGTTTATGGTGAATTAGGAAGATATCCATTATATGTGTCCCGTTATGTTAGAATAATTAAATTTTGGTGCAAGTTGAAAAACTCGGATAATATCATTTTAAATACAATGTATAGAGAAGGTGTAATTGATTGTAAAAGAGGGTGTAAAAAATTGGGTCTCAAATGTGAAGAAGTTGTTATGTGATTATGGTTTTGCTGATATTTTTGATAGTGATAATTATATAGATCCTAAATTGTTTCTTCAAAAATTTAAAAGTAGAGTTATTGATACGTATAAACAAGAATGGGCCAGTATCCTAGATCGAAGTTCTGTTTTATGTAATTACAAACATTTTAAATCGTGTCTTAGTTACGAAAATTATCTTGACATTTTACCACGTAAATTTAGAATGTATTTTTGTCGATTAAGACTATCTGTTCATCCTCTCAAAATACAAACAGGAAGGTATGCCACTAATAGCATTCCTCGTGAACAAAGATACTGTCAGTGCTGTAATGTTTTGGATATAGAGGATGAGTATCATTTCATATGTGTGTGTTCAAGTTTTGTAGATTTACGTAAAAAATATATAAAAAGTTACTATTATAACAGGCCATCTATGTTTAAATTTACTGAATTATTGTGTATTAAAAATAAAAAAATATTAATAAATGTTTGCAAATATATCAAAGAAGCTTTAAAGCTAAGAAATACAATTTTGAACTCTCAATTGTAGTTTATCCTCTCATGAATTTGGTGCTTGTAATTGTTATGTTTATATTTACTATAATGACTCGCCATACATATATTCATGTGATTATGTTGTATATATTATTCAATTCATGTTAACAAGACGATGTACTTTGTATCAGTCTAGAAAATAAAATTTCTGTTCTGTTCTGTTCTGTTCTTTAGAAGGGAACACGACTACGTGAAGCCCCGCAATACTGTCGTGTCACCATCGTATTTTAGTACGATGTCATCGAGATGGGACTACGATGAGGACGAAGAAAGCAATTTTTAGTGGCTCAAGCGTTGCATGTTTATCATGGTGGACATATAAACGGCTAGACCATCTTCCTCATCTGTCACTCTTGCAGATCTCTACAGAGACATCAAAAGCTTTTATTATTTGCAATTAATTTACAATTATTTTCAGTTTATTTCCTGCAGAATAACATGATTTGATGATGAGTCAACCGAGAAAATGAAGGCAGCAGCATTGCTACTTTTAAGACACCTTAGAAAACATAATGAGGCCCACAGGCCCACTTTGGGTGGTATGAAAACGTTTTATCAAATATGATAAACAAGATCAACAAGGAAAGGCAACGTTCAATGAACGCAACCCCCACACAACCAAGCAACAAGAACCAAGTAACACAAAAGTACCCCCAGAAAAACAGGCAGGGCGCAAGGTAGAGCACGGATAGGCTTATCATTTAAATGATACATAAGACGAAATAATGGTAAACGACAAGGAAATCAAAGAAAACAAATCAATGTAGATATATTAAATAAATAAAACTAGGGGCAAAAGGGAAAATACTTACCGTAGACGAGAAAACAACAAGGGGTGCCGACAAAAGTGTCATCAAAACAGTACGAATTACAAAGACATGCATCTGAGGAAACAAGAGGGGCGCCGCCTTGGACCGATCAGCAGCATAGGCACTGCTAGGGAGTTTAAACCGGTTAATAGTGCACTAAACCTCACTCTTAGCCCCACCATGTTCCTATAAACGAGACGGTGTAAATAAAATGAATCCCCGCCAAGTAAATTTATAACAGTTGTTATGGTTTCAAAAGGTAAAATAAGTAAAACACCGAGATGTTTATGTAGATACATATAAAGGAATACCCATATGACCATAACAAAAGTATTCAATAATTTAAAAGAACACAGAGTAACAAACAATCACCTACAAGGGCCCGACGAAGCAAGGCAGAAGACGAACATTAAGGCAATTCAGTCCCAAAGGGAATAAGAACTGTCCATCATAGAGTATCCCACTTGGTCCGTCAGATGTAATCAAAAGAGGAAAGGACTAATTGTTAAAGTGTTGAACACTAAACATGCGGTATATCTAAAAACGTTTAGTCAAAACCTCTTTTGGTTAAACGTTTAATAATTTTAGTAAAGGCAACAACGCCAAAGATCTTGCGAAGTTTGTAAATAACATCTCCATTAAAATCATTTTTGAATCACTACTGAATTTTGAGATTAAATCAAAGTTACGATTGTTAAATTTTGTGAAATATCTACGTAATTTATAACAGCGGTAGCCCTGTTTGAGTAGCATGCTAGTAATGAAAATATTTAGCTTGTTAAAATCCTTCACGTTGCTAAAATTTCTAGCGAATCTAATTTACTGAGATACATATACCCCGTCAGATGTTGCATGCGGTACGTCTCCATCTAAATGTGGATAGTTTACTAAACCATAATCAAAGTCATCACTTTTATTATAGATTTTTGTGTGAATAGAATTGTTTTTTGATAGTAATATGAAGAGCCAAAATAAAGTTTAAACGTAGGTTAATTAGCTCTTAAAACTATCTGCGCGGTTGGCCGTGGGTTGTATACCACCCGCAGGTGAAGGTCACTTGACGCCTTAGTAACCACGTACGAAGGCATCGTACTCAAAATACGATGTCGGGTACCTATCCTGTGACCTTCGCGTGTCCTGCTGGTAAACTACTTTGTACAAAATTGCATCTTTGAGGTGACTTCGTGTGTGTATCGGATGCGATCGCGTGACCTTCTGTTGGAATCGTGTGTGGCTCGGATGCGATCGCGTGACCTTCTGTAGGAATCGTACTTGTTTCGGCTGTTGAGAGACTGTCGACCAATTTCGGGACTATCTTCGCACGAAATTAAAAACTTAATATTCGTATACCCATCTGGTGTCAAATTCGGGACAGTGTGACGCCCGCATAATAATTACAAAATACATTCACGATATGTACACGATATGTACACGATATATAACGATATGCACGATAAAGTTAGATTTCAATTCATTTCTGTCTTTTTTTATAACCATATAAATGTACATGTATTTGTTCAGGAAATATTGCTTCACGAAATAATAGTATGCTGATTGGAAGCTGTGATGAGCGTGGTTTCCTCGGATACATTGATGACGTAAGTTATTCTAGTTTAGTATTAAAGTGTTTTTCCATATATACTTTAAATATATATATCCTATATAAATTTCTTTGCATATTTTGTAATGTACGGAAGGGGAGCGAGATTTACATTTAACAATTATTGCAATTTAGGAAATATGCAATTGAAATAAAGATGTTATGAATATTGTCTATCTACATGCATATACGAAATGAAGCAGCCAAGGAAAAGGAAAGGCAAATATCAGCAGTGAACATTCTCTTCACGAAACCCTTCGAATTTTTCCCTAAGAGTTTTTAAGCTGAAATAAAAAGATGGAAATAAAACGGTCTAAGGTCATAGTGCTCATGAATTATTAGATCACAATAAATATTTAATTGTGTATAAAAGTTTATTCCATATAGAATTAAAAATTGACAAATTGTATAATAATAGTGAAATGAAAACATATTTCAGGTACGTTTATACAGATGTTTGGCCTACTGATCTTGCAAACATTCTCTTGCAATAGATACCATCAACAATTGGTGCTACTATCGGAATACTTTCTTTTAATCGTCTTTTAATTCTCTTTTTATTCTTTATTTTATAACAATACCTAATTATACATACCAACGAAGAGAAATAACGGAGATAGACTGATTACATAATGTATATACATGTGAAGATTAACTGTACAATTTCAAAAAGACTTATGCTTTTGAAACATGTTGTTAATTTTATTGTGCATATTTACTCTCACAGTAGACATTCATTGTATATAATATATCTATAACAAGCATTATAATGGTATTATATGGCTGCACTTGGGTATTATGATTTATAGAGTATTTTAGGGGTTATGTGTGAGCGTGCGTGTGTGTGCGCGTGTGCGCTTTTGTAAGGGTGATTGTATATCTGTATTTTCCTCTGATAGTTAATTCTTTTTTGCTGTCCGATTACTACTAATGTATTTGTTTATGGTCACACAATTGTACGTATGTGAACTACAAGCATGTATTAACTATACCATATCCTTATTATAGAAATAACAAATGAAATAAAAACACATGCTATGCTAAATTTATGACGAACTCCTGGATATTCAACTGACAATTGTTAATTCACAGTGAAGCCAAGATAGAAATGCTAATATTTGGAAGTAAACGACATAGATTCATTTGTTTGCCTTTATTATTATAATTGTTAATATATATCAGCGATACTATGTCCTTTTCGATAGAGAACTTTAATTGCTTAGCTATAGTCTTATTATCGTACGTACGTTGTCCTCGTGGGTAAGACACCTTTATGAATTTACTTGACAAAAATCCAGAATGTAAAATAAATAACAAACTGTTATATAAATACGATTTATTGGTTTATACATGAATGAAATAATGATATCACAAATTGTGCTAAACAGTACAATTGACTGATTAATGCATGATCTGTTTTTAAAATGAGAAGTCTGTTAAAAAGATAGGTTATAAATTATCAGTTAATTTTCTTCTGTTGAGTTTGATAAACCATATTTTCGCTGGAAATTATAACAAATGTTTGTCAGGAACCTTAAGTACATATCTCATCATTTTATGATGAGCAAATATTGAGTTGTCTTTTTATATAATGCGAGGCTCCTGTTAAAATATCACGGCAAATGTTTCTACACAAGATTTCATGGCATATTAAGACTTGATGCCCCTGCGTCCATTCCTCCATTCCCCAATGCATTGTAGTTGTTTCTTACTCCTTCAATAAGGCATCTGAATAATCGTAACTAAAAGGAAAAAAAACAACAAAAAAAGTGGTTTATTAACGGCAATTGATAAATAGAGTAGTATTAATATGAACATAGCTTCTTTTTTCTCTCTTCTGAACATTCTGGTAAAGTATAATTATGTAATTTTGTATATACAATGTAAAACATCTATCAAGACCTCGTATTAGTTCGAGCAGTGGGGTCATTTTAGCATATGACAGTATTTTTGTGCTCCTTGTTCATATCGATGCTTGGATATACATTCCATGCTACGGACATTGGTGAAGTATGCCGAATTTCTACCTTATTTAGGGATAAATCATAGGTCTGATTGTAAATATGTAATTATATATAAATAAGTTGGCCCGTGCTAAAACTAATAGTGTTATGACGATATCGAAACACCTGTTTGACACAATATAACTTTATATAAGCTTAGTCTGCAGATTGTTAAAGTGTCAAACGACGTTAGCCAAAAAATTAAGGCGTGAAAGTCGAATTTCATAACAACAAAAAAAACAAACAAAAAAAACATTAATTAGCGAATTGTACATTGTTATATTATCATATCATAATAATATTATGTTCAATTATGTAGATAACATATTTGTAAGCTTTATCAGCTTATTTCATTTTATAAAACTACACTTTCGTATTCAATTCAGTTAAAATAAAAGCAAAGACGAGACATTAAGAAGTTTTTGTTATATAATGTGATTAACTAGATGCATTCTCATTAGTTATAGAAAAGAGCGAACAAACGCATTTAAATGTGAAAATTATGTATATCATTAAACATTGTAAATTATTAAAATACAAAAATTTAAAGTTTTATTTAAACATTAACATCTAATTTCTATTCGAAAATATCTTAAAGTCTCTTTTATGGTCTGTTTTATTGCAATCAAAGAAAAAGCAACTCGATGAAAAAAAGCGCTCTAGATACTTACGTCATCAATATATCCAACGTAACCCCGCCCATTACAGCTTCCAATTAACAAACCATTGTAGCGGGTAGTCACATGACCTAAAATAGACAATGATTATTTATGTGATATCGGGTAGAGAGGTATACTTCAGAATAGAAGTGAACGTGATACAACATAATTGAAAGTCACCAAATAGGCGCTTGAAAAAATTATCCGGAAAAATGAGATCCTTTAAGAGCAATAAAAACCAAAGCAAACAGTTAAAGACAGCACAAAATAAGGTGTTACCAACGCCACAGAGTGTTGCTTTGTAAACTTTCTTATTTTTCTTTGAAAGTTCAGGAATTTTGTATGCAAATGATCAGTACGTCACACAAGTTTTTTTTTAAATATTCACGAATTAAAATTACTTGTGTGATAACAACAATAATTTTGTTTTTAACATCCACAATTTTATGTTATTTAGACAGAAAGTTGTCAGAACTTATCGTGATAGTCCTGGTAACTCTATTAGAATAAAAACGGGACATTAAATGTCAATGTCATTGCTGGAAAGAGACATGAAAGTCTTTCTTATATATCTGTTGATGTTAAAGAAGTGTGGTACCTTTAAGTGGTGCATTAGCGAATTCTTCGTCAACTTGTGCAGTGACCATGTTTCCATCATACGTCATTGTTACATTCTTCCAGGCTTTCTCCTAGTAAGGTTACACCAGAACAATGTGGTAATACAATAGAATGCATAACGTAATTGTTCAGTTATAAAAAGTTACACAAATGATCCAACAATAATACAATAATTTAAGATTTTTGAAGAAATAAAAAACCCGAAATTTATATAGATCTAATGATAATTGATAATATAGAAAAACATACTAAAAAGAAACGCACAGCAAATCACTTTTATTTCTCAAGACTCTCCGAGCTTTTACAGTATACATTTAAATACCCTTGACATATTTATATTATATTGAATTTAATTCGTGAACAGTAAGTAAATTAAGATTGTAAAACGTTACAAACAACCTAATATAAATGCATAATAAAAAAATGAAAATGTCATGTTTGTAACGTACTCTAAATGGAAGACGAAGTTCAACTCCTTCCGGGAATTTCCCAACCCTTGCTTCAACTCTGAATATCACTTCTTTGGTTTGTTGGTTAAGAGCAATTTCTACAGAGCCTAGCTGTCTTCCAAAGCAATTGGATATCAATACCTTAAATATCAGAGTAAAAATATATAGCTATTTCAATTATCAACTTAGTTTTTAGGAATATTTTATTTCAATCAAACATATATACGTAATATTCTTATAATAAAACACACAAAAAAGGATTGAGTAGAAAGCTGCACGCTTTTTCCAAAAACTGTTTGAATTATCAACTTGTGAATTATGTGGGGGGAATTTGTATAGGTAATTTTTAACCACAGACCATTAAACAAGAAGAATGGTTAAAGGATCTTCAAGAGAGCATTATATCTAATTCGCCATGTCTTTGTTGTTTTTTTTTTTTTTTTTGTTTTTTTTTTAAAAATCAATTACAAAACTTGTAAATAAGCGCGTGTTCCAATTAAGAGTTGGTGAGGCAAGACCGAGGTATAAAGATAGTTATCTTCTAGATGAAACTGATTTTTTTCGAGTTTCGTGAAATAGTGAGAGTTTTTTTATTAAACGATACATGTATATGCTTTCCACAACATAAATCACATAAATGTATAAATATATATTTGAATTTATGTACGACGACAGACAAAGTTACGCAGAAAAGCTGATTATGATTAAATCATGAACCGTTAAGATATAATAAATGTCCTTCAAAGTACAACGTTTGTTAAATAGATATAAACCTTTCATACAAGCTAAACCAAACGTATCAACGTAAAGTGACGTATTACTCTTATCAACAAATTTTTTTCTACTTCTTATAACATAAATATATGTTAAAAATGTAAATTCATTAACATTAGCATAAATTCTCAAAAAAGCAAAAATTTGTGTAATGAAAAAACTTTGTATTATTGAATTACGCGAAACGTTCGTGACAACATTTACTAATATTAATATAAATAAACCTGTTCATCTGAAACGCCCCCTGGAAATTCATAAAATCGTAGATTGACCGACAACTGTGTGCCAAGATCTTGGTTGGCATATTGCCAGACTGTCAAGGTTCCTGTACCATCAAAACGTCCGGCGTTGCTGACATTAACTACGTTACCGTTGTTCCCGATAGAAATCTGGTACCCGGCAGAATCCTCTATTTCTCTGCCGTTAAAATTGATCCACAGTTCTGGTTGACATGCTGAAAAAACATTTTCAAAATAAATGAAAAGTTTTATTTAGCATTATATCATCACCCCGCGGGAAAAATCTTACTTTAACCATAACCAATGGTCATATATATGGCATACAGTTCTACATAGTTATGTCTTTAATTGAAGATCACATGAACAATTAGACTTGGTGCTTGAAGGGGCGTCCGATAACCGAGTTGTTAAGACTTCAACCACCATTTGCCCCTCACCACTGTGGGTTCGCATTCAGCCAGGGTCTTCGGATTCTTTCATGTAAGAAAGCTATTCAGCTCGCTTACAGAACGTCGGTAAACTCAAGTACCAGCTCGTACTTGGCGCAATGCAAGGAGTGACACCTAAGGTCTTCCTTCGGCAGCAAAGCTGGAAATTTGCCATATGACCTGCAATGTTTTGGCGCGAAGTAAAACCCAACAAAAAAGTTACCAAAACCGTTGTATCCAACTGCTTCATGCCTATTGTGAGTTAATAAGACATACAAGTGTGTATTAAATAAAAGTTTAACTTTATTTAGACTATGTCTTACATGGTGATTAGACAGATATCAAGGGCCTAGCAAAATGTAATTTGGCTCGGATCTGAACGCTATATTTCCTCAAATCAATATCTATTAAAGATCATTTTATTCTAACTCGTTTTTGTACACATTCTATCAATTTCAAAACCCAGATGATTAGTTTGTCTTGAGGCACTGATAAATGACTATGCAACGAAAAAATGTTTTGTCGTATACTTCTTGAGGCATGGTTATTAAAATATTATTAAAGAATGCCCAAAATTGAAAATGTTGCAGGCTCGGTTTAATTTGAGCATGTTCATGGACGGTAGTAATAAATACATGTTACCGTTCATGACCCCGGCTTAAGCAGTATTCAACATTTAATATAAAATGGTACAATTTTGAATTTTTAAACATCCGCAGATGTGTCCATATTGGGGTTTATGAAACATTCAATAGGACACGTTACTGTCATTCAGTCCAGTAGCAAAATACGCTAAATGTTAGCGTTATACTGTAAGCGCGTCAATGAAAAATGACATTTTGTTTCATTTTAAACGGTTTTTATTTTGGGTATGTGATAAATAGAATATTAAATTCGTGTAAGTTAATTACTGAATTTATTGCACTCGTTGAATAAATTCATGCGTATGTTATCTTTCTTCTTAAAAATAAGTACAAAGATGTGCCTACATGTGTAAGTAATATCAATCTAATACTCACTATAAGTTTGGTATGGGTCTAGGTCATGACATGCACAGGAGCTTGGGTTATAAAGAGTTCCCATTGGACATTTGCGGGGTATCCAATCATATCCCAGGATAAACTGTTCATACATATGTTTGTCCGGAAGTGGTCGGAGAGTACATGCTAAAAATAGAAATATAAAATTAGAAGTTTCAAAGAATACTACAGAAACATTCTTTAAAGAAAGGATCTATAGCTCCGAAATAGGTTTACTTTTGGTTATTTGAAGTAAATTAATACGTATTAACAGAGTTGTATGCATTTTGAGGTAATAAATTAATTTTGAAAAATAAATATTTAGACTTGTATTGTTTAGTTGTGTGGGTGGGAATATTATACGCACGTGCTCTTGTCGTTACAGCTGGCGTTGTCATGATGGTACCGGGGTCAATTGGTCCGAACCGACCACCTTCAATTGTGCCCATACCAGCAAGCTCTGTAGGTGCTAAAATGTAACAGATAATACTAGCTCATATAATTTCAAATTTGTTGTTGATGTTTATTTAACTGGTTGTGTAATGGAATATTTTCGCCTTCAGTACTTTTCAAATAGTTTATGGGATAGGAATTTTCTAATTTATGGGATACGTTTCTGATGTAATATAAAATGTTTAAAGCTTTTAAGTATAAATTTTATCAATAAAGAATATACATTTGTATACGCTTGAAACTATGATAATATTAATAGCATATTAAGTATAATTATATGATAAGTAAAATTAATTTACAAGTTTGAATGATATTCTTTATTCATGTGGTATTCTTTTAAGGTTACAGAATGCACAGTGTCATGCATTTTAATGAAATATGGTTTCTAAGAATATGTGCAATAGAAGTAAACTATTAAAATTAATTTATGAAAGATGACGATGTCATTCATTTATCATTCGATTTACGAGGGTATTGTCTTTGTTAATATAATAACCATTGGCTAGGTTAGGAACTTTTAACATGATTTGCATTTTGTACGCTTAATTCAACAGAAGGTGTCAGATTTTGTTACATGTGACAAAATTTTGCATAAAATTAGCAATATGTACGTGATAATTAATCTGCTAATTGTCGTCTTAAATAAGAAAGAAATTTTGTTTGAGTTAGGGTAGGGACTGTTACACCATGTTGCCTCTACACATTTTATAATATAGCCGACTTACAATAAATTTGGCTCTTTGATGAATGAGTACAACTGAATTGTGTATATGAAATATAGACATACAAGGAATATGTACGGGAGGACTTGAGCTTACTGTTATTGTCAGATTGACTGTAATCTTACATTGTTAAAGGGCTGAATAACATTTTAATGTTTTTGATGCTAACACATTTCGTATTTCAACTATAGGATGTAATCTATACATGTGATACGTGTCGTTACATCTGAGATAACGATACCTTTTGCAATATCCAACTGATCGAAATAGCAAACAATTACTGATCGGAATTATTTTGGTTGCACTAACTGAGTGTCTTCTACATTATACGGTTAATATAGATACGAGCTTATAAATTAAAGAAGTACATGAACATGTATTTGAGTTTTTATTGAATTACTTATTTTGAAATCGTAAAACCTTCTTAGAATAACCAGTCTCGACTACTTGCCCCAACACTACATTACTGCCTTGTTTACAGTGAGGTTCATGTATCAGTCTAAAAACAAGACTTGGGAGCCAGTCCAGTCTGTGAATTACACTTTGCACTGATTTATCGATGCTTACAAACTTACATTCTATTTGAAGACATTTCATATAATAATGCTCGAATTATTATTAGGTTCTTTAAAGTCGTTTCAAAAGGTAGTTTAAAGTTACCTTTTTAAGTAAACTTTACAGAAATTTTTATAATGATGACATTGTTATGTTAGAAATACTTACAAAATACTATAAATCATGTTACTTACATCGATTAATTGGATTATCTACCCAACCGCATCCACAATGGTTCACATTAAATAAGGTATTTTCGGGGCATGGGAACTGTCTATTGCCTTGGAATGGGGCATTTATTTGAAACATTCTTGGGTTGCCATCTACTGCTTTTAAGAGACATCCCGCTGAAAATAAAGAATTTAAAATGAAGCTATATGTCTTAAGTACTAAAAGCACAGAAAAAACAAACAAATGTGTACTTCTTAAGAAGGGCAAGCATAGATTTCATAATGCTTGAATAATGTTAGATGTCTGTTACCTCAAACGGTAGCGATAAATGTGAAAAATGCGTCATTAAAGTAGCGAAATGAAAACAAAGTAGTATTTTGAATTCCATACAAAAAACTAAGTTACTATATAACTGTACTTATAGCAAAAAAAAACAGATGAAGCAGATGGTTCAGGTAATTGGGCAATGAGTAACATTTTGGATACTATAAAAGTACACTAACATTAAAGAGCTTTGAAGAAATATAAGTATTTATGAGGCCAAATGGGCCTTTAAGTTTTAAACGTTTTAAATAATCTGCATGTGTGGTCATTTTTAGTAGGAAATAGAATTGCATCCGTTGTTTAAAATAGTACTCAGTTTTATTGATATAACCGCACAATAAAGATGTTACATTGTCTTATTTCATGCTGGTATTACCAGTGCAAAACAAAATGCTGCACTCACACAGCTTCTTGATAGCCAGCACGTGAAATTAACTTTTTAAGTCAATGTTTGTTAGCAAATTGTATTAAAAGGGTCAAAATCATGTGCAAGTTTGTTTGATTAATTGAGCGGAAATGGGAAATTAGATTGATCAATTGAACCCTTTGTGCAGACACTTGTCACTAATTATGACAGTTATTAGATGTAACTTACGTGCCTAAACAATTTATTGACTTGTTTTCGCTCAATGAATAATTTGAAATTGATTTAAAGATTAAATATAAACTTTAATTGCTGCTGGTGCTGATATAAACAATTGTCAAATAATAAACGTTAATATCTTGGCGAATTCATTAAATTCAATTCTCATTTCAACATTTAGCATAAGGTTTTGGCCTACAATCTAGATTTATAAACAACGCAAATGGCAAATGATGATGTTATATAAAGACGTGATTTAGATTTAAGACGGTGGGTGTGTTTGGCAAAATTGTCAAAAAATCAGTTTTATGAAAGTAAAACCGCTGTACGGAACAGAACACGTGATATAAACATGTCATTTCGGTAAAAAAACATACAAAGATTTATTTCATAATAGCCACGATCTTAATGGTAATTTCGCAGTCGTGTTTAAAATTTGTGAATACTAATTTTGACGCTAGCCTAGGTTTGTCTATAAAATATACAAAGGGGCATTTGGCCCGTTTTCGTTTTGTTTAATAAAGATTTATCATTCTTGCGGAATAAAAGTGTTTCCAAAAAAGTATTCACTTATATCCAAAGAAATGTAAAAAGGAGAAACTAAGAGGTTATGCTTTTACTACCATTAAAATGGTATGCAAACTCCCCAAGACGTGTTTGCTTCCCTATAAAAATGTTGTTATTCCTTATAATTTCTTTTTAATTCAGAACAATATATCTTTATCAATAAAGTTGTTAAAGATGTTCAATGATTTCAGAGAATTAGATGGAACTAGATGGAATAATTTATAAGCGTCTGAAAATGCTATTTTGATGCTTTACTATTAAGAATTTAAGATACGACCGACTTCAGCCTGATGTAATAATGTTATTTGAAAATAAAGTATGTTTTTGGAAAGTCCTCAAACTTGTAGAATGTATATTTAACATTGTTTGATAATTAAGTTGTATGCACTGTGATGGAAAATAAAATAAATGGATTTGTTCGGAACTATCCACTATCAAAATTTTGGATATCAATTTGAAAAGTTGAAGATATATTGTGCTCAAATTTTGTATTTGAGATTCTTGAAAATTGCTACACCTCTCTTTGTAAATATAGAAGCAACATGTTTCGGCTTCACACAAAGTAGATATGTAATGTTTTAAACTCAACACACTATAGGAGGACACAATATGAATACATAGTGTCAATTAAAAAACAACTGGAATATTTTTTTTAAAGACCAATTTTACTTGAACTGAAATAATGTTTTTATTTAAAGTTGATTTTTTAATCCATTTACATGGAGCCTAGTCAGACAGCATGGATGTGAAGGCTTGCCTTGCTATATACTGGTAGCAAGGCTAATCATACCAGTTACCGCACGTAAAAGGTTTAAACAATGCGAGTACATGTGGTGGCTGATTTTGCCATGGCGTAACTTGCTCCGCGGGGCGACAGGCGAAAACACGACGAAGTCACCACAAAGTCGTACATTCCCTCCGCGGGACAACTAACGAAAGCACGAACATGCGACAAAGTAAGCACTTTGTGGTACTTTCACTTCGCGGGGCGTCATACGAAAACTCGAAAATACGGCAAAGTATAAACTTTGTCGTATTTCGCCTGGCGCCCCGCGGAGCAATAAAACGACATGGCATAAATCAGTCACTATAAGTACAACATATCTAGATTACTTTGTATTTCATTAGCGAGTTCTTATTTTGAGCCTTCTTAATTCATTGATTAAATGCACATCATTATCCAATACTATATGCAAATACAGCGGTAACACTGTATAAAAATATATAGATATATCAGTATATTAATTGATAAATTATGACAGTTGACTAGATCAGGACTTTTCACTATGTGATGTATGTATATATAATGTATAGTTGACAACTATGACAATATAGACGTTTGAATCCCCTCACATGTGACAGTTTACATGTGTACATCACTATCTAGAGATCACTATATGAAATATCTGCATGCATATTTAATTAAATCAAAATAGACATGTGTTCTATATTTGTTTGATCTATAATAAACCGTTTAGTACATTTACAGATAATTATTCGAATATGGTAATCGTTTTCAAATATAAATCAAGTAAGGTGAGGATGCATAACTTACGGAAGACCGGTAGGGGATTTTAACTTCATGAATTCGTGAAGTTGAAGGGCTGAAATCGTGAATTCATGAATTGAATTCGCAGAGTTGAAATCGTGAATTCATGAAGTTGAAATCGTGAATTCATGAAGTTAAAGTCGTGAATTCGTGAAGTTGCAATCGGGAATTTATAAAAATGAAATCGGAAATTCATGACGTTGAAATGTCCCCACCGGTCTTTCGTAATAACTCGAGGTAGATTTATTCAAAACGTTTATTTCCACGCTACAAAACAATGCTTATGTTTAAATCGAAAAATAGAAGAAAACTTATTAAACAATTATTTTGAAAATATATTAAATAATTTAAAAACAAAACAAAAAAAAAACATTATTTCGCGGAGTTTAAACTTGAGGTAAAGTTTACAAATTTGTAGAATGCTCCTTTACATCAAATTCAAATTTATATATCTCATTTTAGTGGGAAAAACACACACACTCAAACACAAAAAAACTAACTCATAGAACTCTATTTACTAATGCAATGGTCTTCGATTAAACAAGAGAAGCATTATCTTGGATTATGTAAATTTACCGTGTGAATAGTGACTTTTACGGAAGATATTTTAAACAAAATAAACATAGAATTTCCATTCAATCATTCAATCAAAATTATAAATAAATGAAGAAATAAATAAAAGATTGATATTGACATATTGACATTTATATTTAAGATGATTAAAAAAATATCTTGAGTTATAATATCTTTGAAACAAAAATGTTTGTTTGTACTTGGTCATATTTACCAAACTCTCACGTTTTCAATGCAAATTGTATTTTTTATAATCTTCACTTAAATGATTTCGGTTGAAAAACAAAGGATGAATTTATTCAAATTAAACAGTATGTAAAAAACACACAAATGTTCGTTTTTAGTTCATGATATTATCTTCCCTTACAAGTTTAAGAACCTTTCATAATTTGTTTAAAACAAACAGTTCTTTTTCTTAATGTACAGAAAAAAATCAATAAAACGTTGTTTTCAACGTCACATATTCCCTACAGATATTTTTCGTAACTTTAAAAACAAAAGGTTGCTTTGTGTGGCAGTGTGATAGACATATTATTTTGCTATTAATTTGAGTTTTGTTAATGGCTACGTTCTTTGTTTGAAACAGTACGTAATGATTTGAAAATGTTTACTTGCACAATCGTTTTTAATCATACATATTACCAGTTTTGTATAAAACACCAAAAAAAGTACTTTCTTAACATATTATTAAATACCAAGATAACAGAGACCAGAAAAAGTAGAAGACAATTATGTAAAAGAACCTGTTAAAATTAAATAAAAAAAACAAGCGCATTTTATGTACTTAAGATGACATTAAACTGTAGTGCAATTTTATTCAAACAGCCTAAAATTCAACCATTTAAATATAGTTTGTGCAAATCCTCTTTCTTATAATCTTATCAAAAATGCATGCGTTATATTTCCTTCTGCTAAATTCTTTCCTTAAAATCTATATTGCTTTTAACAACGGTATCATCCTTAAAGTTCCTCACGTAGAAGCTGTGACATTTGGTCATTACTTTATAACTTACTTACATAGTACCCAGCGCTTTTTCGGTACTCTTTGGACTTTTTCTACGAAATGTAAGTGTCCTTCACAATGCAATATTGTCGTCTGTTAAATAGTCCCATTGAATATCACGACCTTGTGACATTTAGGTCAACGGAGTGCTGTAAGATGGGCGTAATAATGTACTAATTGTTTGAACTATGGGAGTTTTCTTTTGTAACAAAAAACCATAGAGTTATACTTACAGTTTCCTTGTTGAGCATAAATATAGGTCACGTATGTGAGCACTGTCAGTATTCGAAGCATTTTGAATCTGTAATTAGAAAAATGGGCAATTAAAAAGTCACATATTTAAAAGATTTATTAAAGTTTCGTAATAAAACCATCTAACTGGACATGTTGCGTGGCGGTTAATTGAAAAGAGCACCAAGGTACATATTCCATATGTACAACATTGTCTATAAATCGCGCTCTTTCCCTCTTTAGGATAAATGGATTCTCATGTTCTAAAATTCAGAACACATGGCACAGCCAGATTATCATGTAGTTTTGTTTAATATCCGGGTATTGAACGGTAGGCAGCTAACAATGTTTATGTCTTAAGATAAGAATTGCAAACTTAAGTATTTTCAGTATTATCTCTTATATTTTCCCATTTTAATTGCTTCAATTGATATATGTTTGGTTTTACATTTAGACGTATTTCTGATGTAGTTCCGTTAAAGGAACTCCGCTGAATCTAAAGGCATGAAAAACAAAAAAAAATAATAATATTATTTACATAGATCACCAGGGGCACTTAAAGGAGAAAGATATGCAAAAGATAATAAAATATATGCTCAGATTAAACGAAAATCGTGCCATTGTGCAATTCTTTGCCTAGCATTGCAGAGCTTTTCAATTTGGGTCATTTTGCACAATATGAATAATCTTTCTGGAAAAACAGATTGAATGAACGATGTGAAATTTCGCACACAAGTTATTGGTCTAGACCTACATCAAATGGAATATCAATCTCAAAAAAATATTTCCAGTCCCGTCATGTCAAAAAAACCTCAGTGGAGGCCCTTTAAGATATTTTTAAAGTATGCACCTGCTGAAGATAATAATGTTCTTTTTTGATTAAACAAATGTATTGAAGCCCGATTGTGGAAAAAGTCCTTGCAACTTTAATTAATCACTTTGAATTCATGGAAGTAACAAAAATATAAATATAGCTATTAAACAGGATGCTTTGCGTTTTGAAACTAAAAAGCTTTTAGAAAAATCCATTTTCAGCTGTCACGATCGTTTAATTTGGCTAATGGGTTACTTTGTCAAATTTTTAGACAATACTGTTGTAAGGTAAACAGCAATACTTAAAAATTAACTCGACAAGGTCAATATTAAAAAGTCACGTTTATATGTATCAAAAATATCAGTAAGGGCGTAAAGATTTCTTTCTTTTTATCTTCGAATGTAAATTTTGCAGCTAAATCTAAACTTTAAATGCATGTAGAGTTGCTGAAACTTTCTGTGTGTATATATATCTCTTTCTAACATACAAAAGAAGCCATTAACACAAACAAATCTGATTCTTTTCTTTTTTTTTGCCTTAGTTTATTATACAATCGGAGCCCGAGCGACACTTTAACGACCGGAAATCACTAAATATAAAAATGTTAGATATCGTGATCAAATTAAATTACTAAAAGTATTTATAGCCCCATAAAACATCGTAACATAATTTCATCACACTAATATTAACATTTGAAAGTGTATAATCGAAGTGTCCAATGAATATATATGAGCCGCGTCACGACAAAACCAACGTAATGGGTTTGCGACCAGCATCCGCGCAGTCTGATCAGGATCCATGCTGTTCGCTTACAAACCCTATTACAAGTAGAGAAACTGATAGCGAACAGCATGGATCCTGATCAGACTGCGCGGATGCGCAGGCTGGTCTGGATCTATGCTGGTCGCAAACCCACTATGTTGGTTTTGTCATGACGCGGCTCATATATGTGACGGGGTTGCTCCTGTCTCTTGTAAAGTTTGCATACTGTTAATGATTTATCAAATATTTTATTTTTTAATAGAATTTTATTCTTATATCTGAGTAGAGACTGTTACTACGACAAAGGTATGATAAGTTTTTAATAGATGTAACACGTTGACAAAGAGATATAATTATCTTATTCAGAAGGAACATATTCTTTGACGGTTTTCATCGACATTGTTTAATTCACAATACATGTTTATCGAACAACTGAATGTCTTTTGCACATGAAAAATATGCACAAGCAACATAGCATGTTTGTTGATTAATATTTTTTTTTTCTAAAATGGTGTAATCCATATGGGCAGAATTGTCCAAGAAGTAATATGCTGATTATTTTTCATTCTAAATGATAGTTTAAGATAGCAATCTAAACAAAGATGTTAACATTTCATTTGTAACATTCAAACATAAAAACAGGTTTTTTCCATTTGAAATGGCGGGTGAAAGGTCCTTTATCCTGTGGTTGTCAGTTTTCAGAGTTTACATGTATATATCGCGGCAAGGGGCGAGTGTTTGAAAGTCAACGTCCTTAAACAGTCGGCCACGGGAGCCTCACGACTTGTTTACACAGAATTTTCTTACTTGAACTACTTTTCACTCTGATCACAATTCAACAAATTATTTTAAAAAAAAATATATTAAATTGAAATTAAAAATTCTATTGATAATACTAGAAGTCGCTTTATATAAATCACAATATATTGTCATAGTTTGACAAACTAATAATACATGCAGATAGTCATCTTAACTCAGTTGATAGATTCTGAGAAAGTGACAGAATAATAATTCTCGCGGTCGTCATATTACTCCCTTATGAATAAAGAGCCGTGGCGTGTCAATTCGTTTGTAACACTTATTGATATGTACAGTCCCGCGAGTCACCTATACGGCACCTTTAAGGATTTATACGGTACCTTAAGACGGATATACGGTACAACTGGTGAAATATACGTCATTAGTGATGCACATGCATGGTACCGATTGTCGGTCACTTCTACAGACCTACATCTCGTTACTTATGTAATACCACAAGTGAACTTTACGATACCGCCAATCACATAATTTCTTGCATTGAACTATTTTATCTACCAGATTCAACAGTATTTAGAAAAATATGTATTAACATGTTAAAAAGTTCTTTGTTAATACGTCATGAGCGGCTTTTATGAATAAATTGCGTTCTTATCTGCAGATGTCACTTAAACGTTATGATTGAAATGACAGTTATTCGCTCTATAGTAAACTGCGTTATGATAAGAGCCGTTAGTGTAATTTCGTTTGTGAAAATAATTGATATGTTATATGCAGAAGATCAAAACGGCTTGTAAGAGGATATCTACCTCTAGCGGATACGTTCAATGGTGAAATCGGCAGATGCCCAGTTACCGACTGTAACGTCACTTCTCAGACCTACATATTCGGTCTGTATACCACAGGCTGTACGAATCTTATATGCTACCTTTAGTTATGTCTATGGTACTTTTACTCTATTATATAGTAGCTATAGTCTCGTTTACAGTACTAACTTCTATTCACCTATACGGTATACTGTACTTCTTGTCACGTACATTACCTCTACACTAACTATCACTAATACTAGTACTGTACCACAAGTCCGCTACAAACGCTAACATTTGTCACGCGTGTGGTATCGATGGTCACATGTACGTTTTCACTTGTCAACCACATGTCATCTATTCGATACTATACATTACCACGTAATTAGAAAATTACATATTTTGAAATTTAACCAAAAAGTCTGAAAGCTCTTGTGTTGAGCACACGCCTTGAAATATATTGAAAGTTAAGTTGTCACTAAGTCTTTTTGGCGTTTAAACGGTATAATCGTGCTAATACTTTAACCACAAAAAGCATTGGTATTTGGTAGTGACGTCATATATATTCCGTCTGCTTTAAAAATGGTGACAAACAGGCTGCCCCCTGGCGGTACTAAAACTGTCAACTATACGTGGCTGCGAAGCAATCCATTTGTTTACAAATATGGTGTATTAATAGTATTATAAAGATGACATGTTTCGCTGTAATACCGCATACTTTTAATGAATTTCTGCGCGAAAAAAAGGAAAGAAGAAGTTCGCACTTAATGATATATCTACAGGTGCAATATCATATGTTCATGACAAGGAATTTTGACAGTTATGTCAAGTTTACAGATATTCGTGATTCTAATTAAGTTTTAAGTTTAAAAGGACACTGACTTTAATGGGACATTGTTTACTCAAAATATATAATGCTTTTGTTTATTCGAATACAAGTTTTAGCATAATATCCAACGCATTTTCCGTCAAACGTTTTGTTGTATATTTTTGCTGATGCTATTTTAGTATTTATAAAGAGTTAGTTGTTAGTGTTGTTGTTTACAGCTTTTTACATTTTGTGCATGCATTACCTCATAATATATTCCTGTGTAACCAAAATAAATTATTGATAACTTGTAAGAAATAATTGAATTGATAATCAAATAATCAATAGTTTACTTGATGTATGCGTATATGTTTTGGAATGGTGAGAGCGGCTGTAATGTGATTCATTTGTAAAGAACAACTAGTGAAGAATCGCTTCTGCAGTTACCCATAGTTAAGTCACTTTTATGTCACCAAATAGTTTTTGAACATATTAAACCATTTTTAGGCAATACAGTGTCTTATCAAATGTCCTTTATAGTATTGTACCCCATTTATTATAATTCATTGATAAATCGAACCTTTTTAACTGTTATTTAATTGCATAGCATTTCTTTTTTAAATAAATATCGTCTTTATAAAGCTATCTCTATAACTAGAAAGTACCTTAAATATGTTGTCATTTTTAATGTAATTACTTACCTTACTGAAATCATTTATGATTAAGGTATATTGTTTTTTGTTTGTTTCATGTTTTTGCTTGAAAGAATTTTCACGTCTATTTGATCAGACCGGCAATAAAAGGAGAACGTAAGTTACTTTTTCTCACACCATCCTACTGAAATAACTGACAGTTTGTTGTTGGATATGACAAGCTTTGGCTGTAGAAATACCTTCTACTTTGTGATAAATGAATATAACGTTTTTATAACCTCACCTAGTACGTTAGATAAAACCACAACAACCATACTGTAGCGTTAATTATGGTCAAAAATGTATATTAAAATAGGTATAAAATTTCGCTAATGAAATTAACTCTGAGCGTGATTTATGGCTGTCATGGTTGAATTTTCAGTCGAAGTAAGTTTCGAGTATAGCAATTTTATATATTAAGTTAAAGCTACGTAGACTTGATTTCGAGTCATCGAAATGCTTCATCGTTTGTTTCCTCAATCAAAACAAGTCAGTTATTTTCACATTTTACTGTCTTCATTGCACATGAGGCCCTTTCCCTTACACAAAAGTAGATACTGTTCTAGAAAAATGAATAAATGGCTTATATAAAACAAAGACTTTAACAGAATGTAAAGGAATCGACGTGTTACTTACTACTCGATTAGCACATATTTGAGGATATCCAAAATTTGAAAAAATGAGAGGTGTATTAACAACAAGGAACTTTGTATGAATGTAGGTTCCTTTTCATATCTATGCAAGATCAACACTTGAATCGAGATTACGAATGTTGCATATGATGAAAACACATGATATAAACAAATGTTTGACTATTGTCAAAATAGATAAAATTGAAACATGTAATAGAGTAGATGAGTTATAGTTTTATTTGTTGTTTTTTATTGTTTAAATAAAATTGAAACCTGTACGAAAGCCCAACACGACAATATTGAAACACTGAGCCTGTTTGTGATTGTGTTGTTGGAAAAAGTATATTTTTCTCCATGAAAATGACATGTAGTCTCGCAAGATAGTGCACCATGGCAAAGAGCAAAGACACGCGAAAGTAAAGAGCGAAATGTTTTGGATTACGTTGCATCAGACATTGCATTTTGTTATATAGGCGTTTCTAGAGCAGATATAGTTTAATTTGTATTATTGCTCAAATTATTAATTTTCAATTTAAAAGACTTCATGATATTACATTTTCAGTTTCGTCCTCATTTTACTCCGCGTTATATTCTGATGGTCACATATATTTTGAATGTTATGAGTTTAAACATATGAAAACGACGCAAAATACAAGCTAATCAAATATACAAAAGAAATACAACGTTATGAGTCAGACATTTGCCATGTCCAAACACCTTTATACATGTAGTTTAATAAACTATATAATTTATACTTAATTTTACTAATACAAAAATGTATACTTGATTTTAGTTTGGTATGTTGGCTTCTTACTGGCACCGAAACTGTAAATGTTTTACTGGAGAATGAAGATCTTTGTAGGAACATTCGTGCATTATTTATGGCACAAAATTCCTGATTGAATTCTTTCTCATCAGTAGTAAGGGGAGAGACAACTTGCCCCTCAGCACTCGTATGTAAAGGCCCCTTTTATTAGATGGTGTAGAAAAAGCAATACACTTCTTGAAAACAGAACGACAGAACCACACAATTAAGATGATGAAGGAATCAGAATGCACGCGGTAAAAAGTTCAAATATTTTATTAAAAGCAAATGCATGTCTCAAGCTAGGGGCAGCTCTTAAAGTAAATACTCCGTTACTGTTAGAAGGAAGGAGTAATATGACGTCGTTAGAGGTTACTAACAGAATATGGAATGAAATTATAAACGTAAATCCACGTAAATATCAGAATGGAATGATGTTACAAAATACAACCAAACCGGAACAGACCGACGGAATAAAAACATATTAAATATTCTTCTTCATGAAAATTATATTAAGTTTAGGAGACAGCTACACGAATTTATAAGTATATTTCTTATATATTTATAACATAGCCTAGGTGAATATTGCGTTTTATTTTTCGAAATGTTATTTCGACAACTTACCTTAGACTATATTACTTATTATAAGTAAATATTCGTTATAATTTAAACGTAGAGCATGAAATCTAATTTTACAGTTATAATATGAAATGCACAAATAGTAATATTGATGAGAGATCAGAAATAAGAAATATTCCAAATTGGACAACAGAAACATTGTTTGAAAATAGTTTAAAACAAACTTATTAAATAGATTTAATCTTAAAACATAATTGTCACTCACATGTTAGTTTTCCCTTTTCTTCAATATTCCAAAACAAAAAAAGTGTATTGAAAACGTTATTACGTTATTTAAAGACCGTCATAAACAGCCTCGACTAAATGCACATATACACACGGACCGGGAAAACGTTAGTTACGACAAATGACAAGTAAATGCGGGAAGCTAGACAATTATAGGGTTCAGAAGTAAATCATCAACCATGGTAATACGGCTGTCATCTCCGAGTTACATGAATATTCGTGACAAGCACCTGTCTAAATCCGTGGTCAGTGTTATTATTTATGCTTTATTTTGATTCTATATTACATCATGAGGTTTTAGGACATACAATATAACGTAAAATTATGGATGGTTAATGATGAATATTTCTTGTTTTGAAATACGTTAATCTATGTGGCGATGCGCGTACCATTTTCAGGGTTTTTCATGGACTGTTTTAAAATGAAATAAATAAGTTTGCAACGTGTCATTTATCTATGTCTTGACATTTCAAATTAATCAGTGCCCATACATTTTCACTTTGTCTATCTTTATATTTCGCCAGTTTCTTATTTTCTTTTTAAATACATGTACTAATAAAAAATGACAGATAAGCGCAGAACCCATTTGTTTTAAAAGAAGGCAAAACATACATAATTTATGTTTGGATTGTAAGTCAGTCATTGACTTAAATCCCCAGTGGCGGTACCGGTGTTGTGGTGTTGGTATTTTACCAGTAAGCCTCAGTAATAAATACATACCTTGGCAGCATTGTCAGCAGAAACTGGTGGTCCATCGCCGTCTTAATTTTCAGACAGGAAGCATAGTACCATCTTATTTAGCTCCATGTTTTATTGTTTAATTATTATTATTATCATTATTATTAATATTATTATTATTATCATTATTATTTTTCATTTTAACATGGATCTGCTTCAGCCGGTGCTACGGCCAGCATCATTTTTAAATTTGCTGTTCTTGACGATATTTAAGGTTTCCATTTTTTTAAATCTTTTGACGATAACGGTAACATTTAAAACATTAAAGACTCTGGTCGGCCTGAAGACTAGCATATATATTAGATAATTAATTCCGATTGCTGTAAAGCTCAGTACTGAACGAATCAGTAGGTTTTATAAAGCATCCTCAGATAACATATCATTTAATCATTAGTTTTCATAACATTTGTTTTTAAATATAGTTTTAAAATTCATTTGAACGTTATTTTGAAATTGATATTATGAATTTAAATTATATATTTTTTTAATCAATTCAACTGTTTCTGACATCGACCATGTGATAACGGACTTTGAAACAGCACAATTTGTGTCTGTGCGGCAGAAATAAAGCTTGAAATAAACAAAGAAGAGCTGAGTTATTTAAGGTTATATCTTATGTGAATAAACATTGTACACGAGCTATTATATTCAAATGTGATGTTCCAGTGCTTTTAAATAACATTTTAATGTTTTGGCCGCTATGTTTCATTTGACAGATTTACCTTAATTGAAATTATCTGAATTCAAATATTTTTAAATTAAAAACATAAAAAATATATACAAAACTATCACTTACTGATTAAAGTTAAGGTGATTTAAATAAATATGATAAATTTGATGGTGCTACGGGTCGTGGACGGAAGTTTTCACTTCACGGTGCCGTCCATGAACAGGCTCAATCAAAAGCCTGTTCAATTTTGTCGTCTTGGGCTTTCTTTAGGGATTCTTATTTTCTCTATTTTATCGCCACATTAACGTGTGGAGGCTGTAAAATGTCGCCCGTACATTCAATCAGAGATGTTACTTAAAGATCGTTCAACACGACATTATTGCTGTGATTGTGTTAATTTAGTTCTTTCTATTCGGCTATTTTCTTGTTGGGTTCCAGTATTCCCCACTAAGTCTTGAATACTGTTAAATCACCCTTAGGAAATGTGGCCTGCATTTTGAATTTGTCCTACCGGTATCTTATCTTAACTGATCTGTGATATGCAGGCTTCATAACCTCTGATCCCCTTTCAAAATTCCATTTTATTTAGTTTTACCCATTGTTTTCTCGTTGAGGGCACACGCATTTTTATTTGGGGACCATACGCCGCTTTTCATGGAATGACTTACGTGTCACATTGAAGGTTCCATGATAACCGCCATATGATCACATCTGCGGATGTTTCAAAATTCTAAATTTTACCAGTTTACGTTAAATGTTGAATTCTGCTTAAACCGGAGCTAGGGGGCGTGGACGGTAGTTTGCACTTAACAGTACCGTCAATGAACAGACTCAATCAAACCGAGTCTGCGACATTTTCAATTTTGCCGTGTTGGGCTTCCTTTAGGGATTATCATTTTCTCTATTTTTTGACCTCTTGAATTATGAAATGATGTACCAAATTCAAGTGAGTCGATTAAAATACCATTTGAAATGCTGAAGAAATACTGTCATATATTTCAATAATCTGTGGAAAACATATGAACAAAATCAAATATACAGTATTTACTAAATAGACATTCATAAGCATGAATTCCAAAATACTTTATTAATTTTGTAGATTGTAATTCTTCATTTAATTTATTATGTATTTTCTAATTTTGGCTTATAACTTAGTCAATAGGTAGTTGATGCTGGTTTTCTAATTTTACATTGCTTTTTTAATTTTTATAAAGAAATTTAAAAATTGTAATTTAATGTAATATAGTCATAATAGTGTTTAAAGAATACACATTCTTTTTTCGAGACAACTGTAAAGGCAATTACAAATAACTGGTCATTTCATGTCATTTTTGTCACTAGTTTATATTTCTCAACCCCAAGGGTATGATTTGATAAAAAGATAAAGACAATGTAATTATCTGTGACAAAATCAATAAATAAAATTAATTTGAAATACCTATAAAAAATTGAGGTCTGCATATGCATAGATGTAAACAGTGAATGAATGATATGTTGTTTTCATTGATATAAAATATACAAGTGTATGTTAAATGTGATTTTATACATGTATGTGCGGAACTGTTTAAATCTCAATATTGTTACACAAAAGTTAAACGAATGCTAATTATAGGGATTTAATACGGCGAATTAAAGAAAGTATTAAAAGTCATTGAAACAAAAAGAAAAACTAAGAAAGGTTTATTTTAGACATGAAACCATACCGTTAATACACCGAAACTCGTTATGGTTGTGAAATTCTAAGTTTTAAGTGCTGAGGGGATTTCAGTTGGCATATTGTATCATAATGTAAAACAAATATTAAGTTTGAGGGATTTGCGTCAGAAAATAGATTTAAAAAATCAGATATTATATTAGGCAAGAATATAATGCGGGTGTCTATATTAAGTTTCAAAATCAAAGCACGCTGAAGATTTAGTTATTTTAAAATTCCAACGCTGGATAAACTTGAACTTAAAATTGTGGTCATAGTTACGATGCTGAGGCTGAAATTGAAGAAACTTGTTTTATTGGTGGTACTAACATTTTTGCTGACAGTGACAACATATCTACGATACCAGATGTTTTTAGAAGCCAACAACGTCAAGCCGGAAGTTGTTGTGCCTTTGCCAAGTAAGTTGTTTTCTTTCCTTTTTTATATTCCATTATATATTACTTAACGCCTACTTTGTTTTTCACAAATGTTCATAATGTTTGGCAAGTCTGAATCACTTTGCGCTGGAGTAATGACGCAAAATAATAAACCACACGAACGGTATTTTTTGGCTGAATTTCCATTTTATTGGATTTTGATTTGCTGTTTCCTTTTCTAATTTTCCACATGTTTGTCTTTTTCAATTATCTCACTGATTGACTCCAAAGAAATTATAAGTATGGGAGAAAATATAACAGCTCGTTTTCACAAAATGTACCGTTTTTTTATATTACATTGAATTTGTTTTATTTGATCTTTTCTTTTGTTACAAAAACAAATGATTTAAACATGGCTTTTCTTTAATTCTTTCTTTTTTTCCCGAAAATCTGGCAAAATTTGTGTCTGGATTTTATATCACTAAAACAACAAACCCTTTTATCTTCAAACGCTTCTTTTTGATATGTACATACAAAACTTGAAACGAAACATTTGACAAACCAAATGCCAATAAAACTGTATTTTGATACGATCTATTCACATTATTTCAGGACCAAGGATCGTTTTAAACAAGGCGGATGAAATGAAAGAACGTATAGCACATATGCACCGTTTTTGTTCCCAGTACCCCAAAAGACGTCGATTAGTAGCTATGTTAAAAACAAATGTATTTTATATTTCTGAAAAATACAAACTTAGTTATTGCCGCGTCGCAAAGGTAGGAAGCACGTTCTGGACGCAAGTATTTATGACGCTCGCAGGGATAAAGCCACAAGATGGACAATCATTGTTTAATGTTCCAAGGGATGAATCACATGATCAAATCAAAGAACATGAAGAATTGACGATGGATCTGAAGGATGATCGGATAAACAACTTCACGAGTTTTATGGTTGCAAGAAACCCGTATTCGAGATTGTTTTCGTCATATATAGATCAAATATTCTTGCCAAATAAGTGGTATGTGGCATCCTTCATGATTTTTGGAACTGAAAAAGGAAGCCGAAAAAGATGCGGAAATGACGTCACTTTTGACGAATTTCTGCGAACAGTTTCAAGAAATACGATAAGACGAATGCCCAATGACTTGCACTGGGCACCGATATTTTCAATATGTTTACCTTGTGATACAAAAATAGATATGTTAGCAAAGCACGAAACATTTAATGAGGATGCGGAATATATCTTAAACGTGACAGGCGTTGAGCAGACGACAAGAGACGAAGTTGATCGTGTTTTAAAGGAAAACTATATCAGTCATTCTTTGTCTACATTGGTTCATACATACGTCACAAAAGCACATGATCGTACGCAGATACGTAAAGGGTGCATAACTGAAATACAAATAGCAGAAAGAATATGGAAAGCATTTCAAATTCAAGGTTATATTCATAATGACTTGCACTTTCCGGCAGCTGAGTTTAAAAGTTCCTCAGCGTCTGAAACTGAAAAATCTTTAACAAAGCTCGTTTCAGAGGCATCTGAATTGCGACCTCTGACGTCACAAGAAAGAAATACTCAGAGACATAACTGGCAAATATATTACTGGAAGACAGTAACACCGGAAGTACTATTAAAAGTTCAGGACGCTTACTACGAAGACTTTCTTCTATTTAACTATGATTTTGACCCAAATACAATGTGATACCTTAACCTATATGGATACTATGATAGTATAAAAATAATCAAAATTTGGAAAAAAAGATACTTGTGTTACTTGTTTTTAATATCTCCTCTAGCAGATAGACCATATTGACTACCAACATCATATCTTTTCTAAATTCCTTTATTTTCATATTTAACATGATAAGGCGTCAACACATACATACATAACAGCTTTATAACACGTGTAATGATTTAAATATAAAAGAAAATTGTTTGAAATATGAAAATAAAGATCAACAATAGAGCGGACATGGAACACTTCTACACCCAAAAAAAACCTTTTTTCAAGAAATCGTTGCTGAATATCTGAAAAAAAATCTGTTTATTTACTGTTGAAGCAAAGAAAACAGTGCATAGCTTCCTTTCCTTCATCTACATATGATACAAAAAGCACCTTTGACTAAGAAAAAAAACAGACACACAAAAAAGCAAATATGTATGGTATTTAAATCTGTATGATTATTATAAAATGATGATATAAAAAAATGTTTCTATATCAGTAAATTTTTAATGCAACACACATATCGTGTTGAGAATTTCGAAGCAGGATGTTTAAAGTGAATTCCGACTACTCTGGAACACCGCCATAAGTGAAACCCGTGTGCAAAAACGTACAAGAATAAAATGTGTACATGACCCTATGTTTGTGATAAACGCAATGACAAAACACTTTGATCACACTTTTATACTTATTAAGAGGTACATATTCGATATATCCCTGAAGATACAATTTCGAGACCGGTATTTATTTTATGTTTTAAATACCTTTAACCAGAAATTTTTCGCAAATATGTATGTTAGCATGAATAAATGAGCATTGTAAAGGAGCATGCCTCCAGATGAGCAATCCTATAATTTACTATAGGGGAGATCTTATCGTCAATAAAACATTTAACATTATTCTACTGGATGTCGCCATGTGCTCTATTCAGTACTGGTCCGTCAGGAATCTCCCGTAACAAAGAAAACAAAGAGGTCCATCGCTCAACTGATATGCATTGCTATAAAAAGCCGCAATTCTTCAATGCAGAAGCTATGAAGGGCACACATTGGGTTGTCATTTTAACCCATGTTACGTTATTAATGAAGCGTTAAATGTTGTGCATGACCGCTTAGAAATGCTACATGACATAAAGCTAACTATAAATAAGATCAGACTAATATACCTGTAGGTGTTTTAATAATATAAGCTTAATAAACTAATTGACCCGCACGGAAGGGCAACAATTTTACCCTTGTGGGCATCATCACAGAACTTTTGTACAATACCATGGGTTGATGCTACATACTAAAAATCTAAGCTCTTGTCATTAAAGTATGTGAGGAGGGGGTGTTCTAAATTGGTCTATATTAAGTTCCTTTGACCAATGCATCAGATTGGAATGATTTGAACAACTTTTTGACATTTATTTCATCTTCAATTTTCATTTTTATAAAAGTGAAATCTTGGGGCAAGCTGATCTATTATGACGCCCAGGTGTAAAGAAGTAAAACCTTTCTAGTAAATAATACAAGTACTATTAAGCTGTATAGTCATAGTTCTTAAAAAGAAACAGCAAAAATCTTCCTAACAGCAAAGGTCTCCCTGAAATGTTTATAAGCCGCGTTCACCATTTCAAAGCACATCTAAGCAAAATAAAGAATACATTTTCTACTGTTATACATGTCATTCCATATGAAAGCCCTTTAACTTTAAGTTTGTCAGAACAGTGATTTTTTAAATGAAACCTGATTTGAATTTTTCTAATTTCTTTTTCTTAAATGTGTAACTGACTGTCTTTCTGACCTAATGAATAAAGACAAAATTAAATAAACAACACAATAAAAATCCAAAAATGTGAAAAAAATGTTCAACAAACATGCATGAAAGTATGTTTTTTTACTATTCTGTTTCATACTCCCCTAATTTAATTTTGATGATATATATCATTTTTACCCCCCGCCCCCCAAAAAAAATTGAAGCAAGATAGTTTAGTTATGAAAATGTGTATAAAACGTTGCAGATATCAATTGCAATGAACGATATTGAATGAAAGACATGTGAAATGATTGCAATTGTTTTTGTTTTCAGATATATTATTCAGTAAAAACGACGTCAAAAACACGAGAATAAGCCCCTGTATATACCTATCAAGAAAACACATATATACTTCTGATAACCATTGAGTGGGAAATAGCACTTTGCGCTCTTAAATACTTGATGATAAATATTTGTTAAAATCAACTGACATGATTATAAAAAAAGAAGAAAAAGTGTGACAACTGTCTGCAACTTTCATCATACAAGAACTGATGATGATGATGATGATGATAATGATGATAATGATGATGATGACATACAAAAGAAGCACATTTAATATAAATCCATTATGAATTTTACACTAATATATCTAAAATGTACATGCTACTTAGCTGACATATATGAAACAATAATAAACATTCAATTGACATCAATAAATTGCATTGATTTTCCCACTTTGGAGCTGCCTCGAAATTTTACAACCACGAAAAATAAAAACATTATTTAATCTAATAAAATCGATTCTACAATTAAACTTCGTGTTATGTCCTCATTAAAAGTAAGTATACCTTGCAAGTTTTTTACAAAATAATAAGAATGGCTGAAATAAAAATTGATATGTCTTAAATATTAATAAAATATAACAAGCAAAACATAAATGTTTTCAAAGCAAGCAAGGTTCATTGTATATTCTTTAATGTGGACGATATCGTTATTGTAATGTAAACTGTCGATTGCTTTTACTGGGAATCCTTTTTCAGAAAATTATGTAGGTAACGATCTTTCACAAAACAAAATAAATCAATACCATAAAAACGTGTTGCAAAAACTGACTCTCTCCACGATAATATTATAACAATATTTATTGCTAACACATTCGACAAATTCTACATTTACTCACAATAAATGTTTACCAGGAAAGCAATGGTTTAGTTGTACAGGAGCTTGGGTTCGAGCCCATAGCGAACTTTACTCACGTGACAAACCAACAATTTTGTTTCTGGAGGCAGACTCGATTGGGATAAAGATAAGTTTCTAGAACTGCTTCATAAGTGAACATGAATGAAAATGATAAATTCTCAGTTGAGAAGAGCATTTGAGCAAATCTAGTGTATTACCTTATAATACATAATTAACAATACTGATATTCTTATATTCAGTGCAAACATATACACTTATAGAGATATTTAATATGTATATTCATGTTTGAACAAAGTGTTGAATCTTAGATTTATTTTTCAAATGTAATCTGTAATTGAATGTTTGGACAGAACAATATGCATTTGTATTAAGATAAATGGTATGCAATTAAAGTCAGTAACTTTCATTCAATAATGTGCTTTCATTTTTTTAATTTTCTTTAACATTAATTAAAAATTTTGTGATAAAGCGGCAGCAAGTTTTTTTCCACTGAATTTAAATAAATAGATATGAGAGGGTACAAATCATCTAATGACAGCAAAGTTTACGGAACGCAGCCATGCAATACCGTTTAACATACGGCATCCACATGGTCAGTAAACAGGAACGGGGAAATCAATTGGGGTGAGACTTTAATTTCAATCCTTTAAAAAAAAGTAGATGAAAAAGTTGCTTTTATAGTTTCATTTAATATATATGCATGAACGCAAGTCATTGGTCCAGATCTATATAAAATAGTACACACATAGCAAAAAAAAAAAAAAAAAAAATAATATTTCAGCCCCGTCAAGTAAAAGAAGCGTCAGTGGAATGCTTTAAGCAGATTACTGAATGAAAACAACAGACTGTCGTCACACGTGACTATTATGAATAACACCAGTCATTATACGAGCCGCGTCATGACAAAGCCAACATAGTGCGTTTGCGACCAGCATGGATCCAGACCAGCCTGCGCATCCGCGCAGTCTGATCAGGATCCATGCTGTTCGCTTACCAACTCTATTACAAATAGAGAAACTGATAGCGAACAGCATGAGTCCTGATTAGACTGCGCTGATGCGCAGGCTGGTCTGGATCCATGCTGGTCGCAAACGCATTATGTTGGTTTTGTCATGGCGCGGCTCAATTATAAATAACATAATTATATAATAACAAACATTCAATATAACATTGTTATTTGTATATATCCCATTAACAACTAGATGTACATAGAAATAATAGTAAACTGTTTGTAATATACGGTATAAAACTATATTGATGGTAAAGTTAATTCAGTGCACATGAACACACATGTATCTGATTTACTTGTTTGTCCTGAAAGAAATAAAATATGTTTTTCTCAGAATTAATTTAAATCTGCGAATGTATATAAATTTCAAATCGTACTTATGTTTTAAAATGCTCTTTTATGGGGAAAATAATTTATTGCAGAAATTTATTTAATACAGGTAATGTCTAATTTGAATAAAAGAATGCTCAAACTATGTTTTGGAAGCTGCAATCTCTTTTACTGGTCAAGTTGACATGGTCCTGTAAATAACTTGCCAGTATTTTTTTAATGATATTGTGTATTCATACTGTGTTTAACAATAATATATATACATATATTCTATGTATGTAGTCAAAACATGTTTCTTTTTTCTTATCAAAAGAGACAGAATAGCTATCATTGATTTCAAATGCACAACCATCTACACTTTATATTTTACCAAGATTATTGACACTTCTTACAGTCTTCGATACTGCCAAACATACATGTATACAATTTATTTTCCCTGTATGAACTTTAAATGCCAAAGAGATTTGATGTTAAAAATGCATAGCTTACAGATTTCAAAATAGTTGACATATCCGTAATACATGTTTTTGATACATCAGTATCACAATAGCGTTCCTCATTCAAAGATTAAAAACAAATATTCTCGGAAAGTAAACTGTAATGTATTACCTTCATATTCTCCCATGTTACCGTAAATAACTAAAAGCGGTTACCATGGAAAATCAGTACTGTCACTTTCACGCCAGTATTAATATTAATGTAAATAGCACATACATAAAACCTTTTCTGGATTATACAACTATAAAACTTGGTTACAATCATTTTATTTGTTTTTACAAATAATGAAAATAATTCCTGAGATAAACAAACAACTATTTGACTGACTAAATTAAACTAAGACTATTTAAGCCGCGCCATGACAAAACCAATTGCTATCAGTTTCTGTACTTGTTATAGAGTTTGTAAGCGAACAGCATGGATCCTGATCAGACTGCGCGGATGCGCAGGCTGGTCTGGATCCATGCTGGTCGCAAACCCATTGTGTTGATTTTGTCGTGACGCGGCTCATTTGTTTCTAAATAACTCGTGTCTAACATTATCAGCACTATCAATCCATAAACAGAAATATCATTTTCACTCAATCACATATTTATTGTTTAACAGTGTTAAGAGAAAATGACCTTCCACACATGAAGTTTATGACTTTAACCCTCCACCGATGAGATGTTTCTTTCATCTTTATTGCGCCACCTCGTGCAGTTGTATATAAATGCAAACTTTCTCCCTTCAAAGCCATATTACATCAGTTATTGAAGTTATGAAATAACGTTGTAAACATGACATGGTCTTTACTTCTTATACCTTTGTCAATTCCAACATAAATGACGAATACTTTAATCAACTAACACTGAGAATATTATATGAAGACTCCGATGATGTTCTGATCACATACAGACCTATTATAATTCTCAAACATTATCTTAAGGCCATTACATAATTTGATTTCGATAAAATCCTTAACTGCATTCATATATATCAGACAAACTTTTTAATGCCTCTCAGAAAGAAAAAGATGATTCTTACAAAGTCGTTGACGGAATTATAAACGCAATCAATAAAGCAAAACTTTAACGATTTTTAATGAAGACGTAAACCCTCTTGACCAGTGATCAGAACAAATGCTTGACGCAAATGACAAAAACTGTTGTGTTATAAATGATGAAACTCATAGAAAATGTTTTTTTCGATGTCATGGACCTGGCTCGCCTTATTTTCACACTTCTCCGAACATGGTGTAATGATTCCATACACATTATTCATCTTGTTTCGACCTTAATGCTATATATATATAAACATGATTATCTGTTTACTTAACGAAGCCAGTTTGTCATGGATTTATCATCTGTTCCAACTTTTATTATTTTCTAAATATTTTCTTTACCGAATGTCACTAATCAATTATATAGTTTAAAGTCAATCGTTGATTTGCATTTCTATACAACATCTTTGACCTGTTAAGTCTTTATTTCTCGAGAAGATAAAGGGCAAATTATAGTCCATAGTAAAGCGAGGTGTTGATTGGTTTACGTTGTTACATCTTCTACAGTTCTTTCTCTGTTTTTCGTTTATATCCTATTCCCTCATTACTCTTCACTTATCTTCTACTCACGTACCTACATTGGTGATATTATAGCCTAATGTACTATTTATTACAGTTATAACTGGTGTGATCCCTGCCGTGTTATTTCTCATGAATTTTTCAGGTATATTGCCCAGATCGAATACAGGATAGATGAACGAGTTGAGAGCTAGACACAGTATCAGCACTGATACAATGTTGATCACAAATCCAGCTTTCATCTGGAAAAAGAAAAATACTTTATCTAACTCTTCATCACATTATTTGCTAAATGTTTTCAATGTATTTGTCCAGCTTTTAATTTGAAAAAGTAAGTTTAAAGTTTAAAGAATTTCAGAAAACACAAAATGTTGAACCAATACTGTACAGCCGTGCCAGCTTCTAATTGGTGTCAAAGTGCCTTTAAATGTTCGGTTTTCCATCCAGAAAATGATTCCGATATTTCAATATGAAATGTACGAGTTCCATTTATCAGGGTCGGGTCTTTCCCGTTCTCCTGCATATTTAAACTTACTATGAATGGATAAAACATGTACATCATGGCATTAAGTCCGAAACTGTTGGTAGCGTTAAGCTAAAAGACATGCTTTTAAATCCATTCTTTGACCCGACCAGTACTTCGCAATAAATATTAGGTGTCCTACTCAAAGAAAAGTCCTCCGATATAAAAAAAATCTTACTTACTTCCCTTTGTGCAGTAACAGAAAATACATTATTAGGAATTGATAGAAATTGACATATAATACAAACCATGTCAGAAACTTTGAGGTATCCAGTTGAGAAAACAATTGCATTAGGAGGCGTACCAACAGGCAACATAAAGGCAAATGAGGCAGCCACTGCACATGGTATCATAAAATACAGAGGATGAACAGCCAGACGAATTGCCTGAAACACAAAACAATAGTAAGATAAAAATCAGTTCAATTTGTAAAAGTATGTTTTTATGTTGTATACGTTTATCTAAAAGTCGCCATCGGTAATTACTATATACCACTCACCGCATAAGACTATCGGTAACTAGTAATGGGAGACAACGGTTGAAAACATCATTATACTGGACCTCGAAAAGTTTGAATAGCTGGAAATCAAACTTGTAACCCCTGGATTTGAAGTCAAAGAGTGTACCACTAGAACACTACCGCTTTTCTTTCTTGTTAATATAAACAAATTATCTAAGATAATGCAAATGATGGTTTACACTTCAATTGATTTCAAATAGCTGTCAAATGTATGAAATTAAATATTACATTGTGCTTCTTTATTCCATTCTTTAACGAAAATAACGTTATGTTAATGGACAAAAATAAAAAAAGTGGACAAAGCTTTCAGATGTTATGTTGGCAACTTACAGAAAATTACTGAAGCAAAAACTTCCATATGTAGACGGGAAATCACATAAAACAACATTAAACAGAGTCATACTTAAAGAATATTAGTTACTGACTAGAAACTCACTGTTTTGTAATCATTATGAATACATGTACAAATTTAGAAGGACACTTATTGACAAGGCTTCAAGCCCATCTAAATATCGTAATGTTAATTTGAGATGACCAGGTGCTCACCAGACTTCCAACAATGGGTAAGAAGAGAGTGGCAGTAGCAGCGTTACTGGTCACGTTAGTTATAGCAGCGGTAATGTAGGCTAATAGAGCAGCTGTTAACCATTCAGGTAAATCTGCAAACACTGTCAACTTCTCACTTAACCATTCTGATAAACCCGATTTCTGAAAAATTCAGATAATTTATTAGCCATTACTATAAATACAAAATAAATACATAAAGACCACATAAACTGGTCTGTTGTTTTATCCAAATAAATAAACGCACATACATTGTCATATGCAATTACTTAATCATGTTTTTAAACATTAGTTTACAGATCTGTATTTCGCATTACTTTCATTACTATGAAACTTGGTAAATTTCTCACAAATTTCGTTTTGTTTGAGTGTCTTACAATCCTTTCCCGGAAAGAGCACTTCTTTATTTGCGGCTAAATGAAGCCTTTGAAACAGCACGCTCACCGATTTGTGTTACTTTTTATGAGAGTAAATCGTGTAAATTTAGTGATATATCCTAGCGCATGGCACACACGTCCCCACAGAAAGTGCCTTAACTTGTTTAAATTTGCAGAAATAAATCATACACTGTAAGTAGAAAGGTCGAAGTTTGATGATTAAAAAGTAAATTCTGTTTTATTCACAGTTACACCGGGATTAAATATAAATTAATATATTTCTTCAACAGATATAATTTTCTTTTATTTGATGTTTTGAATATTCATTTGACTCATCGGTGGACGTGCAAACATATTTTAGCATTGTTTTAATAATGCATGTAATGAACTAACACTGCAGCCGTCAGCGAGCGCAAATCCTCCACCCATCAGAAGTAGAACTCCCCATGCCATCTTATCATTTACATATTTCCATGTCAACAGTGGAATGTACGGATGTGTTGCCGTCAACTCGTCAGTTCTTTGAGCTAAAACACAAAACACATGCGTTTAAAAATACATATTGATATACATGTACAATATAATATTCCGATGTTTACTAACGAACATTTGAACTCAAATACAACAAAGGGGAGTAACTAGTGATTTACTTCAACACAAGCTGATAATGGACTACCTTCCATATCAGTTAATAAACATATCGTCAAGTTTTCAACGGTAATTCTTGTAGCCTATTATCTGATATTTCAGATTTACATTGATTTATTAATGAAGTTAGCTGATTCCAAAGTACAAAAAACATTAACATCAATACAGGTCAATAAAGAGAAACAAGAAAATCATTAAAAGTAACAAAATAGAAATAAACATTTGGACAAAATAATGTTAAAAATTATCTAAAGAAATACAGAACCACTGACGAAAGGCGAACATTTATAATATAATCGAAATATCCCGTCTACATTTTGATCATATAAAGCAGGCATTGCCCTGTTTGGTGTCCTGCTGAGATCCTTGACGGTGGTCCCGTGTTAGGGGTTGCCTTCATTTAATGCCGCCCTCCCTTATTGATTTGGTTTTCATATTGTACTGTTATTTGTCATATTGTATACAAATTGTCTATTTGAAAGTATAACTAACCTTTTTTCTTAAGAAAGGGTAATTCACTTGGAAGGACAAACAAGATTACTGACATGAAAATAGCTGCTGTAGAATCCTGCACGTATCTGCAGAAGTATAATACAAATAAAATACATAATAATTGAGCCGCGTCATGACAAAACCAACATAGTGGGTTTGCGACCAGCATGGATTCAGACCAGCCTGCGCATCCGCGCAGTCTGATCAGGATCCATGCTGTTCGCATCAGTTTCTCTACTTGTAATAGAGTTGGTGAGCGAACAGCATGGATCCTGATCAGACTGCGCGGATGCGCAGGCTGGTCTGGATCCATGCTGGTCGCAAACCCACTATGTTGGTTTTGTCGTGACGCGGCTCAAATAATGCAAATAAAGTACATATAGTGCAGATAAAATACACATAATGCAAATAAAATACATATTATGCATTTAAAATACTTATAATACAGGTAAAAAAGATATAATGCAAATAAAATACATTTTGTGCAGATAAAATACTTGCAATACAGAATAAATACATATTTTGCAGATTAAGAAATATACGTATAATGCAGTTAAAGGACATTAATCAAGAGTGCCTTTCAGAGCACTAAAACAGTAACATTATAAGCATCTTCGGGCCTGTTGTACTTTTATTTATGTCTGCTACCAAACAAATGCCTACAAGTAGGATTCATTGAACGCCACATTTCCTTGTTGATATTGTTTACCATATTTCAACACTAAGTCTTTATTAATCTTAATTAATCTTAAACTTTTTGTTTGGCAGTTAAACAAGTTCCCTTTGCCGTGCAAGTCCTTAATCAAAATGTCTAAAAATATTAAATTAAGTTTTTTTCTTAATTAATATTAAGTTGCAAACAATTATGAAGAAATTCCTACTTCTCTTTATATGTCACTCAATGTACATTGTATATTGTTTATTAATTCAAGTTCTGAAATGCATGTATGCACATTTATGCAAACGAGTACGAAGTTGACAATAAATCAGCAATAGATAAAGATGTGTATAAATAGTATAATTCAGGGTCCGAGGTAATAGAGGTAATAAAGAAATTCAATCTGCTAAAACTCAGACCTCAGACATTTGAGAGGTCATAAAATGAGCCGCGTCATGACAAAACCAACATAATGGGTTTGCGACGCAGTCTGGTCAGGATCCATGCTGTTCGCTTACAAACCCTATTACAAGTAGGGAAACTGATAGCGAACAGCATGGATCCTGATCAGACTGCGCGGATGCGCAGGCTGGTCTGGATTCATGCTGGTCGCAAACACACTATGTTGGTTTTGTCGTGACGCGGCTCAAATGCAGACTGACCAATGATAATCACGGGATTTGAGACAGACCTCAGAAATATTTTTAACAACTTCAAAGCCAGAAAAGTTAATATGTAAGTAAACAAGATTTATTCATTTACCTTTCTCGAAAGAGTTTGCCCCAACCTGGCATGAACACAGGGTTTCGCATGATCCATAACAGAGCTAATGCAATGAAATCTATAAGGACTACTTTCTCTGCAAAGCTAGAATTTTAAACAAATATTATTGCATGTAGTGAAAAACATAGAATAGTGGCAATTAAAAAATAAATTAACAACTTTTTTTGTTCTGAAAAATTGTTGATATATCAATTAAGACGCAGCATAATTATTCAACAAAACAAAGTCAAATATTTTAAGTAGAACATTCCTCGCCAAATGCAATAATTGTATGATGTTATCATTGCAATATCATGTGCAATCAATATTCTTCAGGAACAGTGCTGTTGCTTTTTTTCTATTCCTTCGCGATAATCGCTTCCTTTCCTTTATTACGTTGAAGATGACATAATGCAAAAGACGGTTACACCACTGTGTGTTCGAAATATTGCACCTTTAATTTTCTCTCGTCAAATTGAGCCTTAAATTTTCACTTTTCCTTGTTGATTTCATTGCTCTTCCTTTTCACGATAGTCATTATTAGAGGCATTTACTCAGCACTGTCGACAATTATTACAGTAGATTATATTAAGTGACAAGTTTAAAGTTACTCATATTGTTTAAATTATAGAACCAGTTGTTATGGACATCAATACTGCCAGAACAAAATAAAACTATTCGATGGTTGATCGCAAAACTGCAGTAACTAATATGAAATAAAGAAGGACATACAACATATAACAGTTTAACCCTAGAATTGCTCTTATCCAGAGGCACGTTATTATTCACTTACCTCATAGGACCAAGCCTGTGATACTCGTGCTTGAGGTGAATTTTTACTGCACTATAATCTTCATCTGATTTTACACAACACAAACATCTATAGGAAAAATAATATTGTATAAGACTTTTCATCTCTTTATTCCTTTTTTTGTTACTTAAAGCAGCATGCCTCCAGATTCATGCAACCTTTCATGAAAATTTTGAAATTGTATTAAAAAGTAATATATTGTGAAGTGAATAAAGAAAGTAATTTACACATCGCAAATGCACTTACAATCCAAGTAAATTGCCTAAAACAAGGTCAGAACATACATAAACACCACTTACTGCGATAGTTACCCAGTAGAATTATAGTGATTGATACTGCAAAATCAGTCATTAATCGCACATAACATGTAATTAATTAATTAAATATTGAATATTTTTACTTTTCTTAAGATCTTAATACATTTTTATAAAGATTGAATTTCTTGAAAAAGTTTGGCTCATCTGGATGCGTGCAGCTTTAAATTTAACATAAAATAAAGTCGTTTTTAGTGAAAGATATAACTTATTTAGTGGATGCCAGTGGACCGCCGGAAAATAATTCAATGTATGTCGACCCTACTTATACAAAACTAAGTCTCGAAAGCTAACGTCTCTTACTACTTTCAGGACTGTTCGAGACAAGACATACAAATAGTCCATAATACAACATGTTAACCGATTATTAAAACATGCAGACTGGTTTCTTTTATATGTCCAGTTAACATAATTAAGAACACTTACTTTTTTCCAAGAGCGTAAACCTGAAGCCATATCCATGTTGCGATGAAGACGACTAGAGAAAGTGGAATGCCGACAATAAGCCAATTGGCAAAGGTTATAGCCGATGGCATATCATATTCGCCATAAAGACTGGAATATAATTACAGCAAAACAATACATCAGTAATTTGCATTTAAAATTATGCATATCTTTATATCGAATAATCTCTGTATCAAGTTTCTAATAACATATTATGCGCACATGCACGAAATTATTTTTTAAAAAGATTCATTTAAACATGTGGATTTAGTTAAGGTCCTTACCAACTTAAATTTTGTATTAACAATTTACTTAGGAATTCGATGAGAAGAATAATGCTTTAAAAAAAGTAATTGAAACATCATTGTTGCCAACATAATCTTTATTCATGAACTTTTAGACTTGAAATAAGAGAACCTAACGTTCAACTTAGCCGTTATGTACTGCTACAGTTTCAAAACATTACTCATTGGCCATACAGCTAAGCTATCCTTTGCTCTTTTTGTATGTTTGCAATTAGTACAGTTTAAGTGATTTCGTAATCTTAAGGAAGTCAAAATACTGATTTGATTACGTTTTGACACCATTCTCAAAAACGATTTCTCATTTGATGCTATTTAATTTAAGTGATAGCCATGTAAAATATTTTAAATCCATAATTACAACATAATAAAACACATGCTTGCCCTTTCTCAATAAAGAAACAAAATAAGGGTGTCAAGTGGCGCCTTGATTTTACTTTAAATGCCAAATATTCTGAACGATGCTATATGACATCGTGTTATACCTAACGTAAAAAAATCGTCACTTTTCTACAGATGTATATATGTGTGTAAAGACACATCAGGGTATTATATATTATAATACTTCACCTTTTCTTACGCCGATTTTCATTGAATCATAGTGCCGTTTATATTAAAAATATATACAACAAACTTATGTTTAACGTTTTATTCAAATATGAGAATGAAGAATGATGACGGGTGTAAAACAATTGTTTGCTGTATTACCATTTCCTAGCAGCCCTGGTTATGTTACAACCGTTTACAGCTATGTGACCTGTCCAACATTTTTATAACTATTATTTTAAACAAGTCTGATCACCATATTATGTACTACTAAACCTGACATTTGCCTTTGTCATCAGGTCAGTGCAGGCTGTCGAGGCTCTATGAACTTTAAATGTTCGTCCTGATATCTTGAAATGGACGATGTAAGTTCCAACGTTAGCATTAAACTTTACACGTATTCCTTCTTACGTTACAAAAAATATAAGCAACGAAAACAAAGTGAACAAATTAAATTTTCGAAAGCGCACATTTACACAGACAAATCATCTCACGAAATAAATATATAATTGAAAAGACAATGACATTTTCTTGTTGACATATATGTGAAAATAAAAACATTGATAAAATAAACTGTAATTGACAGAAGCACTGTGAGATTAAACTGAATACTATATACATGTATATGCCATTTCATTTCATATCGCAAATTATGATTAAATTTTAAGACCATTCCAAGACATACATAATCATTAAATGATATAAATTATTTTATATAAAAAAACTAAAATAACGTGTCAACTATAAAAAAAATACACCGAACTAAAATATAAAAAAAATATAAGTAGAAATTATTTCAACTATAAAGATGTAGAGTCTATGTTGTTATTAATATTAAGTGACATATGCTTTGAAATGTTGAGAAGAGATGACATGCTTTTTGTTATTTTATCTGTTATACAAATAGCTTAATATTGAAAAAAAATGTTTTGTAGCCATTATATTGATAGAGCAATAACATATAAAGCAGAACTGCTATTAGTTGCAAAAAGGCTGGCGAACAACGTGCAGGAACAGGAAATTGAATCAAATACACACATTTCCCTTTTGCCAACACATATGCAAACACATATGTAAACAAAGAATCAACTACACATAACATAACCTACCTTTCAATAACAAGCAAAAAGCAACCGAACTTTGCTTTTATATCTTCCTAAGCTTTTAAGCCTTACTTCTAAATTGAGATAAATTTTATACAGAACTTACATGTCCGCTTGTCCTTTTAAAATAATATTAGGGGGCGTTCCAGTCAGTGTGGCCACTCCCCCACAGCTAGCTGCGTATGCAACGCAGGTTGCAAAAGTCTTCGCCAATTCTTCAAACTCTTTATCTGTCTTGCTTTTAATGTGTGCTCTTTCTCCTCGGCTGACATTCGACATTGGTCTTGGAAGGTAAGAGAATTCGTGATATATTTAGACTGGGGCTTTCAATAAAAAGAAGCGCTTTTGATGTCAACTTACGTGAAGAAGTATACATCGGTGAAAGCGTCCAAGCCAGAAAAAGCGGTGTATAAACGCCACGTTTTCATGTGCAGAAAAATAAAGTGCCTTCAAAACTGTCTTCTGTGTCTTGGTATTTGAGAATACATGACTAACTTGTTAATGTTTGCTCAATGTGTTACACTAGAGTGTTACCATCACCGAAACATATATATGCATTAAAGATTCCTCGGTGCAAAAATGCGACAATGTATAAGACCCTTCCTTGTTTAATATATTGAAATGTTTTTTAACAACATTGTATTTAGTTATAAATAAAGCTATAATAGCTATGAACCAAACATTTAAGCTTTTTCTTATAATTTTGATCAACCCAGTCTTACTTTATTTAAAAACTATATATATTCTCCTCTAGGAAAGCGCATGATTAATCTTAATTGATAGCTTTTTATTTATTTTTTAAAAACATAGCCATGTACTTAAACTACTATTGTAAAAATCGTGCTTAAACAAAAATAAGAAACGTACTGAATGGTTAATAACAGAACTATCAAAAGAAAATAACTATATGTATTATAGAAAAATAAACACACACAAAAACAATATAAATGCAAAAGCTGACTTGAGTTATATTAATAAAATAATAACATGAAAGATACAACATCAAGGGTTACTTTAAAAAGCCCGAATCCGTTCATTCCTTTGGGTTACATTATTTACCAAATAAAAACTTATTGTGAAATGTTTGTTATTTTTGTCCGATCAACGTCTAACATTCATCTCATTTCATAATTTAGAGACTATTTCATATTGTTAATATTATTGACGTATTTATCGCTGTGTACCTTTGATCTTTGCAAAGCGTTTTGCATCCGTTTTCCTTTAGTTTATCCTTTCAGGCGAGACAATCCTACGATTTTTTAAAGCGGTTTCTATCAAAAAGCGTTTATTTTGTTCCGATCACCAAACTAAAGTATTTTCTACTGTTTCTTCTTACTTAATCTTACCTGTTGTGTTACATGGCCGGTACAATTCTAAATAACTCGCACACATACTAGCGATAAAAGCCGATATAAATTGTTTAGATGTTAGATAATAAGCTGTTTCGTACTCTAGCATTTGTAAAGCAAAATATATGAAGCAGTATATGCATTGAGTGTGAGGCGCATTGGAGTGAAGCATTCGGTTAAATATGTGTTCTTTTACATGTGATAATGTCTGTGAAAAGTTGATATAATCAGAGCAATGGCTGTAAATAATGAAACGGATTGAAGAGGTCATAGGCATGCTCTTGCAATAGAAGCAAGCATTGCTTATTGATGAGGTTGCATCTATGAATTCTTGTGTATTTTTATATCTTTCGTTATGTTATATAAAAACATTATTGATTTGGCTTTTAAAACCTATAAAAAAGTTATTTTTATTAAAACTTTATATCATTTGGACAATTTTCAAAGCAATAAACTTATTTATATGTTTAACGTTATATATACAAAATATTAGTGAAGTTTTCAGTTCTTAGCATTTTAAAAAGCTTTGTTAACACCACGACTTTAGCTATGTCATCTAAATTAATAAAAAGAGGATCAAATTCCTAGCATGCCTATCAAGTGGACACAAAGAAACAAAATAACTAAAATTATTAATTTTGTCAATAGTTTGCATTAGTTAAAAACATATACTATGACATTGTAAATCAAAAAGATGAACATTAAATTCTGCTACATGTACATATACGTATCTATAGAATGTTAGTTTGGCTATACAAGAATAAAATTAAAATATGCTTCATTCATACTGCCAGAAGCTAAGAAACTCTCCTTATTTCATCAATACCTATTAGCTGAAATAAACATTATCTTTTGCAATATCAGTTAAGTTTTGTGAGTGCAATACGTGTTTTGTTCCTATGTGTCCAAATTTCACTCTGCAGTTGTATACTTACATATCAGCTTGACCCTTCAGGATAATGTTTGGTGGAGTACCGGTCAATGTGGCTATACCACCACTGTTGGCAGCATAAGCTGTACACAAAGCAAACGTTTTCGCCAGCTGTTCATATTCCTTCTCGTTTTCTGACTTGCCAGCATTGTCATACGATACGTTCTCTGCTCTATAATAAATACATATCACATTATCAGTACCATGAATTCAGTAGTATATGCTTATCAAAATCAGTGGACATTTATAAATTTTCTGATTAACATTATGTTTGGCATAAAAATGTTTTAATCATTGCAGAAAACAGGCAAATGATTTTGGAACAATTTTAAATAATAAAACTTATAACCAATACATATAATTTATTGTTAATGCAGATGTATATATAGAAAGAGTATAATAATTATGCATAATTATTTCGTTCCTTCTCATCGGAAAATGTGTAATATATTAGGTCACTTGTTTGTTATATTATACATTGATAAATACGTTACTTCAATAGTGTACATGATTTGGTGCAAACCAAAATCCCATTTGTTAATAGTCAACTATGGTATATATTAGTATCCACTCACAGACAGACACGTTATTAATAGTTTATAATTATTACATCATTTATTATGTAATTTATTAATCATTTATTGTGTAATTTAATACATCATTTATTACGTAAACTAACACTTAACCTGCTGAATTTGCATAATGGATTCATCCGGTTTTGAATTTGTAATGGTCCGTACAAATACGGAGCTACCAACAGGATATAGCCTGGTAAAACTGCTCGTGCAATTCGACCTGGTTCTATACTGATGGCAAAGCCTAATTACTTCCGGTTCAGCCAGGTTAAGGGTTAAGAAAGGAGAAGTTTTCCTTTTGAAGATTAAACACTAATTGGATTAAAGCTATATGAACGTTTACAATTTTATCATGATTGCACTGTCAAAGAAAAAAGTAAGGTCATCAAATTATGGTTTATCTGTTAGTCACCTGGCGTGTTCGGCTGGCTGTGTTAACATGGACCGTGAGGTAAAGTCAACTGCATTTAAACTATTGCTGCTCTCTGTCCTTGTGAATCTTTGGAGAAAAGTTACAAGTAAAGCCAATTTGCATATTTAAAAAATGAAAGTGATGTTGATTCTGTCTATATTATGTAGCTGTCCTTTAATTCAAGGTTGTTGTTTTATTGTATCATAAAAAACATCTGAAACTACCAACTACTATATGGGATCACTTCATTTTTTTTGCAAACAGATCTTTTAAAATATACACGTTCAAATAGAAATGCAACCTGGAATATAATAACATTAAACTTAACATTAGTGCAACTCAAACATGCACGTGTTATCAAAGGGTAAACCTATAAAATTGTTCAACATCATTGGAGAGAGGGTGATGTCACAATATAGACAGAATAACTTAATTTAACCATTTTGAGAGACAATCATCAAAAGAAGAATCAAAATCCTAAAAGAAGAATCAAAATGCTTCCAAATATTCAAAGAAATCAAGCACTGCATTTCAAATTTAAGGAATAAGAAACACAGATTGACTGGTTAGCATCACTCAATAAACCACATCATACAGAGACTCTTAGAGAAAAACAATGCAAAATTTCCTTTTACAAATAAGTGCAAATACAAGTATTATAGAAGTGTATCGTTTCTGACTACGATTGTAAATACTGACCGCACGTTATAAGCATTGCTTTGGAAATAAATACGAATTTAAGCATTGTTTTGCGAAAGATAGACAAATTAATCAGTTTGGTTTCTAGGTCAACTTCCTTTTCAATCTTTGACTAATAAATTGCCTGTGGGAGGTACTGCGTGCAGAATTAGACAAAACGCGTCAGCTTAATTATCAACCCTTGCATCAAAATCATTCAACACTACCGTATCAATTCTTTTTACTTCTTTTATTGTTTGTTTGGTTGCTTGGTTGCCTGGAGCTGACTAAATAAATGGTCACAAATCAAACATATAAAGTGTCAGGATCAAGTGGGTACAACAACTTAACAGATGGAAAATGTAATAGCATATGCATGTTTTATTTAACTATTCAAATGCATGTGTTTTGATAATGGTTTAACAAACCAAATATAAGTGTCTGTATAGCATTAATCTGCTAGTATATTAAAATATCAATTTCTTCTATATCATCTGTTAAATATTTTGAGAAGTAATTTAACAGAATGGTATTAAACCTGGAAACCAAACTTGGTATAATGTCAAAGGGTCTATAGAAAGAAGAGAAAAACATCTTGAGAGTTCAATTATGTGTTACCTTTGTGGTTCTACCGGCATTGGTAAACTGAAAACAAATTCAATGAAAATATTTCACTTTGTTATAACAGGTATAAGAACATGCACAATTTAACACTGATACAGAGTAAATGTCTATCACCAAAACAAGCACTCTTTATTATCCATTACCCAGCCATAATCAACTTGAATAACATAATTTATATTATAGAATATTTTTCTTATGAATCTCGATTAACTTCTACCATACCATGCCAAGAATATGTCATTAATGGTTTTAATATTTGCAATGTGGTCAAACAAGGCGGAATTCCGTTGCCGCTGCTGTTACACATAAATTATAGAAATCCGATAAGAAATATATTTTCAAAAAAGTTGGTGTTTGAAATTAAAATAATTTTTCTGCGTGCATAAACATACAAATTTCATACAATGTATTTTGCAAATATTCGATTTGCGTGTCCATTAAAGATTTAAAAGCAAAATATGCATTCTAAAGGCAATTTATGCATTCTCGGAAAAAATCGCAAATGTGTTAAATAATATTTCAAGCAAATAATTTCTTACCAGTTCAAAAAAACTACAGAGAACGAAAATTAAAATGATAATCACAATGGTTTAAGGTGAGCAGAATGTTTTGTGTACAAATAAATTATACCTTGGACCTTCAGCAATAAGTCTGAAACGGTCAATGCTTTTTTATTTCTCATAAGGTAAATATTCAGCATATTCGATGTTTTGGGTCATTATCACGCATATTTCATAGTAAAAATAGTCGTTCCAATTTATCTGCAGCTACAAGAGGGGATCAACTTGCTTGAGAAGGATTATTTGAGTTAGACTGGAAGTAATTTCGTAATGATGCGTTTTCTGCATTTAATGTTTTATTTGTGTCTTAGAACATACACTTATCTGATCATCTTAATCGCCCAATATTTCTTCATCAGACAAAGGCAATTTCACTCCTTTTGGATATGCATGCGAAGTTGACATTAATACGCCTTAAGAAAGAACTTAACCTATATAATTTCACCAAAACATATATACGTATCTGACTTTATTAAAACATAGTTACATACTAAGTCATATACAGAGTATGATTTTGCGTACTTTTCAGCTTTAAAATCATGATTTACTTTCATTGTAAATTCGTCTATGGGTACCTTCACCAAAACATAAAACAAAAGTTAAATTTCACAGTATACAAAAATATCGTCTTTCTGGAATAGGTGCAAATATAGAATTCAAATGGATAAATTCTCACGTGACAGGATGTCCGGGTTCTAGAATGTTGTCCATCTCTAATACCACCTTCACATCGCGTTTGTGCGGTTCACTCGGAATATGTCCGTTCTGGGGTTCTTGCAAACACGTGGTTTCGTCATCACTATCACGTCTTTTCCCTTCATTTACTAAAATGTTTTTAATTTATATAAATAGTCATATATAATGATCCTATGGTCCAGGCAATAAGCTTTTATGCAGGTTTAAAAATTGAGTTTTAATTTGTATGGGAAAATCTACAGTTGGGTAAGCCCACAAAGTTATCTTGCATTTCAAAATAATGCCATTTGGAATTTACTTGGGTATCGGTTTGTTCCATTTCAAACTTAACAGAGAAGAAGAATGAACATTAAGGACCTGATATTTGATAGCTTATTTTCCTTAAATATTTATTTTCTATATGAAAGTATTTACATCAAACTCCTTTACTAGACATTATATTTAGTGATGATGGCAATTTGCAATGATAACTAATTTACTATCACATTATTTATGTATGATATATAATTCATCACTGCAAAAATTAATATTGTAATTGTAAGCTAAAGAACCTTTATTCCGTTCCTGTAGACATGAGAATTAAAACTTCATTATTTCCTTTATACATCAATACGACTCAGACAATATAAACGTCTTTAAATTACTGAATTATAATCACAAGCTAATTTACATTCTCACTAAGTAAAATATTTGGTTAATGCATTTTTTCACTAAAATTTTAGGAAATTGCCACAACAAATACAGAAGTTGAAATATGTTAGTTTTAACTAACTGGGGGTTTTAAACTTTTTTTATATAAGACTCATACAGTCCATATAATGAATCAATTACTACGTTTTATTATAATTATACCTTTTTCTTTGACCTCTCTGATTTGGGTCAAAATGGCGTTAAGTATGGGGATCATCATGGCAGTGGTGGCCGTGTTTGACATCCACATTGACAGAAACCACGTTGGCAACATAATTCCCAACATCAACCTGAAAAAACAAAACAAATTTCATTCTTTAAATGTATCCGTACCCGTGTCGCAAAGCCGTGCATACCGTCATATGAGTTCATAAGCGGAGTTCATTAGTGTTAAAGTATTTTTGCGTCATTGGAACACAAGTTGTTTTTAACTGTATGTAAGTATGCGGGAATATCATACATATATATTACCGGTATTTACAGTTAGGTTCAGAGGCTCGTATAATAGGATTTTATTCAACACCATCACCTAATTCAGTTTTGGCATGTACCTGTTTAACATCTTCTTTAAAGAACATGAATAATCTTGTTCAAAATTAGATATTCAAATATTAATAAATTTTACTATCATATTTGCATTTTAATCGAATTCTTTGGCTTTAACATTTTCAAAACAAGAGCAAAGTGTCATTGTACTTCTCATAAGTAATTATAATGACAGTTTATTATCACATTTTATCTAATAATAAGTACGATAGACCTTGCATATAAAAGCAGGAACTTCAGACGTTTGAGGGTTGATCAAAAAGTAACATTGACTTTGCCATTGCTTAAAATAAATTGGTTCTATGGTTATGGAAGGTTTGTCATATCATAATAATCATTTTTAAGTATTGAGGAGCATATATAAAACAACAACGGAAGTATTACAATGCTGTTGGTAAGTGTAATATACATGATCCGATATTACATATATATAATATAACAGGACAATAAATCGTTCTAGAACAAAATAGTTTTATTCATTATATAAACATTCATACTAAATCACTTTATCAACATTTTGTTCAAGACAAAGTACATAATAATATCCAAATAATACATTCCTAGTATTTAAATCAATATTTGAAATACTTTTGGAAAAAAAATGTTAACAATAGACAAATCAAGTTTACAAAACAATTCGTTAGAATAATGGTGATAATGGTAATAAACCATATATTGCAATTTATTGGGACATTCAGTTAAACTATAACATAGACAAATAAAATTAAGTAATAATGCAAGCACGAAATGTGATACATGTACTATAACGCATGGTAGCACGTGAATTTCTTTAACTCTGCCTTTAAGGTAGAACGCGACACTTTGCGAACTTTCGAGTAGCGTCTTGAAAATTGGCATGCAAAAAATTGACCATATTTCTGATTGGATTTCGTTAACTTTATTTCAATAGTTTCAGCCAATTTTTGTACTGAAGTTCAACAGTGTTTAACTATCCACCTACTTGCAAACACTCTAACACTTATAAATAAATGCGATTACTGTATTAAAACCCTGTGAGAACTATGTCAAATTATTGTATTGTTACACGTGATATTTTGACAAGTTTACACAAAAGAATCAGAAGATTAAATATTGAAGTTACTGGTCTAGACTAGAAATATTTGGTCAATCGCAGTGTAGCAAAGGCATTTATTTCCCCCAACGCGCCTTAAACCTAATAGAAGATTCGAGCACCTGTAACTTTTGCTTTTTGAAAAACAGGTTTGACATTATCAAGAAAGATGTCTCATTTTTCTTTTCTAAGCGAGTGCGTACACATTTTTACAAAAGACAATCAGTTAACATATGAGTCTCATACAAGACTGATATATATGATAGAAAGTTACCATCTTGGCTCCGGCCCAACTAGTGTAAGCGCCCTGAGAGCTATCCTCTTATGTAAGTTCCATCTCTCAACAGCAGCAGCAACTACCAAACTTCCCATAAATAACATGAGAGTATCCTGAAATATAACATAATGGATGAGAAAGCAATATTTTTTATATAAAATATGGAGGTTAGATAACAATCAAGAGCAATGAAAAGAGATTAAATCAAATTGATCATCATGGCAGTCATATAAGATTGTGGCTTTAGATTGATTGATTGTTCACATGTTCGCCTGCTGTCTATGCATCAGTTTTTCCTCTGTTTCCAAAATTTAAAAAAAGGCATTTCCTGAAAACAAGCTTTCTGTATTTTTTTTTAAAATATGCATCTGCCTTCGTACATACTGTGGATAACTTTCTAAATAGTCAAAAAATGTAGACAAAGAAAGTCACATGTAAATGCAATATGTCCTCCAAAAGGCAAACCTTTACAAACAAGGCTCACAACTTAGCAATAAGCCCTTGTATGATGTTTTGAATATTTAACACACATACATGTATCAATTATTTAAATTAATAATAAAATGAATACTATTATAAAATAAATGTCACATTCCGTTAATCTTGTACTCACGAAGACATGTTCATGACCTGTAATTGTATTATTTATGAATGCCAAGATTAACATTTATCTTCGTTGCACGTTACGTCTTGAAAATAAGCATTTTTCTACACTTTTATTGCCAAAATTGTGATAATATTTCTTTAAAGTTTATATATTTACATGCTTATTTACATTATTTGACGGAAGTAGGGGAATATTAATAAGAAATTGAAATGAAATCATAAAATGCAAAAATGAACTGGTTACAGGTTGAATTTTTGTTAAGACGACGGTTATAAATGTGTGCGTGCCCCCCCCCCCCAGCACCGACTAAGGCAGAATTCCGATAGTTAAGATTATTTTAGAAAATTCGAAAGTTTAGGACTTTGTTGCTGACATTCACTTTGAGTGCTAAAATACCAAATTTGTAAAATTAAGAAATGGATTTAAAAATGTAAACTTGATACTTGGTGATTCTAAAACAGATTGGTAATTTCCGAGACAACCGCTGTATACAGTACACATTTTTGCAACAATCGTTATGTTACTTGATATATGTAGACATCTATCATTTCTTTACAGACATGCTAAAGTAATTAAGTATTGACAAATGTTTACTTTATTCTGTATGCAATCTGTTTTGTTTGCAGTGTGGAATAGACAATTACAGTTCAATAAGTATATATCGTCAGTTAAAAATACAAATGTTTTAAAATAAAAAGATAAAATGTAGTAGCTAGGTCAATTAGTTTGTACGAATTCTGCTTAAGTCTCATAGTTTTATTTCAACTATAATTGTATCTCTTTAATTACCGCCTAGCCGAGGTATAAAGAAACAATTAGCTTGCGAATAAGGAAAAGACACATAATATTGATAATGTTTTAGAAGTGAAGTTGTTTCAGATTAACAGTATTTTAATTGAACTGAAAACTAGTAAATGATTTTCAATCAATAAGCACATATACTTAAGCACATATACTTGTTTGATTTTAACGGGTTCGACATATTAAACAAAATGCACATGCATATGTACAAATAAATCATTTAGTTCAGATGCTATATTCTTAATTTGAACAACAGAATATATACACCAACAGAATCTATGCACTAAGTAGGGCTGAAAAGATATGAATTGACATATCAATGAGTAAGCAATATGACAATAAATCAAAATACAAATGTTGACAATCATTTACGAAAGCAAACAACAGTGATCGAGTTTGACGTTCAATGCATTTTGCTTCTCCGAGTTCATTAATGTCAATATGGCACTGTGGTCGGACACCCTAAGTATAAAACAAGATATACACACATTTCAAGTACCAGAAGAACTTTCTTAGCATGCAAAATTACACCGTAATTAACGATACATCAATTGATGTCAAATTTCGATTTTACAACACTAAAAGTCTCATAGAAATCTATAAGTGTGTATAACAAACATCAAAATTTATATGTTTTCTACTTAACATAGTTATCGTCCTCGAGTGCAATTAAAGTGAAGATGCAAATTAAAATGAACTCATTACTTTCTAGTGTTTTTATTTGTTTACAAGCATGTATCAAAATATACTGAATGTTATATACTAGTACTTTCTGTCAATAAAACAATGCGAGTCTTAAATAGTGTATGTTAGACATCAATATATATTGATAAACTCAATGGACTGATAAATTATTGAGCCTATTAATAGCATCCTGCACGCGGCATTGACGTCACTATGACTTCCATAATCAATGAAAGCTTTTTATCGTGAAACCTTTTTGGTTCGAAATAAGACAACTTAGGCTTATTGCCAAAACAGTTCTATAGCTTTAATGTGTGTATAGTTTGTAGCTGAATTTGTCTTAAGCAAATAAAACGCATTAGACAGTTTAATTATATGTTTGATTTATTCAGAGTTATGAAACTTTATTATTGTTGAATAAATAAACATCTTGACATACTGCACTGGATAGAAACAAGTTTTAAATAAAACACAAACTTTATGATTTAAAGAACTAGAAATATGTCAATAGAAGTCGTATGCCCCTATTTCATTTGCTGTTACAGTAAGTACGATCCACGCTCCTAAAAGTATAGACAAAAGTATAGACAATCTTATAAATCAATGGACAATATTGATAAATATATAATTTATAAGATATATTTATTGCTTAAGAACGATTTTGAAAATAATCCAACTAAAGTTAAATGGTGTTCACGATTGAAAAATGTATTACAATGTATGTGTTTTAGGTTTTTATGAAGTTTGGTTACAGCAAATGTAGGAAATGCAGACATATTTCTAGAACTAGCAAAGCAAAGATTGAAAGATAATTTTGTTCAAAACTGGCATGATAGGATACAAAGTTCACCACGAGCATTATTTTATAGAATATAGCAGTTGAATATCTAGATCACATTGCAGTTAATAAGTTTTGTTTTTAATTGATAAGATTAAGAGTGTCTTCTCACAGATTGCAAATAGAGGCAGGTAGATGGACTAGACCATTAAGAACACCAATCGATGAAAGAAAATGTACTATATGTAATATGTTAGAAGACGAATATCATTTTATTCTTGAATGTTCATTGTACAATGATTTAAGGAAAATATATATACATAAAAGATATTAGAAGCATCCAAACATGATTAAATTTGTTGAATTGTTAACAATAGAAAATGTAAAAATTGTTAGTAAACTTGGAATTTATGTATTTAAAGCTTTTGAAAAGCGAAATAATGTGTTGTACGGAAGGTAATGCGTAGATGCATTTTTTTTCTACAACTTTCGATCTATTTTAAGATTACATTCTTATTAAATGTTAAGTATTATTACTTTAATGAAAGTAATAAAGTGAAATACTTGAATTTCGTCTCGTCAAGACAAATAGCTCGATATGGAGGTCGTTAACGACATAATGACTGAGATCGGTTTAATTTATCAAATATAAGTGATGAATACATTGTATATGAATATGATCTGCGCATTACATCCGTATGACTTATATGTATGTACGTGCGTGCGAGCGAGAGTGAGTGCATGCGCGCGTGTGTGTGTTCTTATGTTTGTAATATTCATGTTCGAACTTCTCCAATTATTGATGTTTAAGGTACATTTTTGCTTGTCATTGTTCGCCATTTATAACATGCTTGTAATGCCATCATGGGCATATTGCCTAATGGAATAAAAGAATAAACTACTTCTATATTATAATTAATCTACATGTCATCCATGTATAAGATATAGCAGTTGCATAAATAAGATGCACACGCGTAATGTATGAACAGCTTAACCTTTGATAATCAAAACATATGTCAATAAAATTAATCTGTCGTCTGTTGAATTACATGTATTTTGCGTTATTAAGGTCAAGAAAATACCTACTCAATGTGATCCGTAAAGATGATATAAAGTGAGTTGTGCCAGCTAAAAACTAATGATACAGTGATCGCAGGTATAATGTAATAGTAATTGTAAATGCAATAACCAATGCACATTGAATTTTATAGACTTTCAGATACAGTTACTTCTACACTATGGTTTTAGAGTGATCTCCCGATTGCAAAACGACAATGATGATTGGCGGCAAAGAAATGACACCCAAAGCTCCTATCTGGACAGGGTTATAATATGCTGCTGGTCCTTGTGGATCATTAATTCAAATACTTTATATTTCGAAAATACTTCAATATAGAAAACTGCCTAAACCGGTGGTAGAGTGTGGATTTTGTTAAAATTTCCGTAAACAATCGTGCTGTTTTGCGGTTTTCATATTGCTATGGGTTTTTCTTTGTTCTCTATGGCTCGCACTTGCATGATTATTTTTGGTGTTTTTTTTTTCAAAATGTTGCACACATACAAAAGACCTTTCCTAACTTATGTTGACATATTGTGCATTATGCGTTTAACGTCATCACAAGGTGTTTATTTATTAAGATATACATAACTAACAATGTAACGTAAAGTAGGCTCTATTTTTCTCACAATTTTATTTGAATATTAAATCCATTTATAAACCTAGGATCTAGCCTAGTAAAATATATTCTTATCACATTTTACATGTTCATATATTATCAAACATGTTGCGGTTTTAATGATTTTATGCTTTAATGACGCCGTCTAGAACAAAATAGCTGAAACTTATAACAGCATAACACTTGACATTATATAACGTAACAGTCTGAGTTGTATATGCATATAATTAGATAAGAGCTTGTAACATGTGCATGTAATTTCTCTCAACATGTTTTTATAACTGTTGTACACAATTATTTGTAATGGATATATAAATACAAATGGCCTATATTCTATGACTTCGTAAAATGCATGTTTGCTCATATTTCACGATGGGTTAAATAGACAACACTATCTTTTCTATCGATAAGACTCGGTTCGAATTTAATAGAATATATCTGTTACCTGATAAATCATCAATACAACATCTTTTCGTAATATTAAATGTATTATTGATAGCATATAAAATTATAAAAAAATACACTTGCTATCATTACATCATTGCAACATCTCCATTACAATACGTTTGGCTGATTGATTCCAGATATATGTAAAAATAAGTATTTGTAAGATTGTAAGGAAATGAAAGGACAATGATTCTATAATCTCAACATTTTAGATCGTGCACAAGGACCTAGCGACTGAATTCACCAAACACACACAACCTAGATAGGTTCTACTGAACCTATTATAATGCTATTACATGTATTTATTTTCGTAGCTATTGGAATTGTAATAATGATATTACTTTATTGTAAGAGGACTCTATTCCAATTCAATTATGATAATTAGGTTATTGAATGGATGAAAAACTTTACTTATTTCAATATTTAATATGACTTTACTTCAGATTTGTTTTATTTTTCTGGTCAGCTCCAACACGTTAGTGTCGAAGATTGAATCAACTTAAGCCGGTGCTAGGGTGTGTGCGAGATACTGCACTTTTACATCATCTCTCATTAGCAGGCTCATTCACGGAGTCTGCAATTGTAATATAATGTTGTTGTTGTATTTTTTTCGGGTGATCTCGGATTTTAAATCTTTCCATCATCAATATACATACTGTATATATAAATAGGTACAGATGGTTAAAAAAAATTTAAATTACGATTGTGATAAAAATATACTCGTTATAGCACAAAATGATATCAATTCAAAATTTATAACACGTGTAAACATCGTAAAAGTCCCAAATATAGATAAATAACATTATCTATCAAAAGTGATAACAATATAATCTTGCTATCGTAAATGGGAACAAACATTAAATTATGAACTATTTTAACGTAATCAAACGTCTATTTCTGCACTACTATATATTATGTTTGGAGTGGTACGTACGTCCTTAAATAGAGTTTATGGTTTTATCTCTGAATGTATATTATTATATGCCATGCCCTAAAAACTGCCAATTGTTAGATTAAGAAGAATTTCAAGTTTTAATATATATTAAAATAGCCGCGATTTTTCAGCATTGTCCATTGCTGATGAAACTGTTTACATCGGACAATTTCGCACTTTTATTGCCCTATATTACTCATAGATTCAGATGTCTAAAGATTTATTGTTTTCTTGTCTGCAGTTTGATTATTCTTGGTTTTAATTACGCTGACATATGTATTTTAATTTGCATACAGAATACTTAATTGAATATTTAATTAACCAGACAACCCACATTTTTTAAATATATCAACCAATGTTATAGTCAAGCTAAACTGTTAAACTATATGAACTAAAGTCTACTGTCTCGTACGATTTTATTGTTTCCACAAACAGTGTTTTCCGACCGCTTTGTTACAAAGCTATGTAAAACTCTGTTAAGGAAAACATGCCTAGGAAGCAACAGAAACAACAATATGACATGAAATTTGCAGACTCGTCTTGATCGAGTATGTTCATACGGGATTATGGAAAAGTGCAAAGTCCCTTATGACCCCTAGCACAGACAAACGGCGTATAAATTGGCATATTACAATTGACATGATTCAAATACTAGTAACAAACGTTTTGAGTTGATGCATAAGTATATACTATTGAAGAAAATAATGGCGTCTATAAGTAATTACCTTCACATACATCGGTATGATGACAATGGTGGGTAGCTCAAAATCTATTTGTAAAGGACGCTTTACTTTGTTCTACTTACACAATTGATATTTGTTTATCATAAAACGAATATATGAAACGATCAGATGCTCAAAACTTAAATTTAAACTGTCAATTATAAGAATTAAACCTTTCGATTTTTTTGACATGATTAAACGTAATTTTATTTAACTTTTAACCGACTTGGGCTGGACGATTAGTCTTTGCCACGAGTATTGAGCCAGACAAGGAAGCGCACACATTCGTTCAGCCTGGCTAGGCTCTATATTGTTGGCAGCTCGATGTTTGATATCAAAATCCCTTAAACTTTAAATGAACTGTTCCAAATTCAAAGCTTTGAGACACTTATTTACCAGGGCGTACTTTCATCATGTTTCATAACTCTCTCTTGTCTTAACACAAGGACACTAAGTACTACGTAGTTCAAGGCATCATGTGCTGTCTACATAAAAACAGAACGTAGGCAAAGTGATAGTAGCAAACATTGACGTGACAAGAACTATTGTAAACATTAACATTAACGTTTTTATATATCCATAACCTTCACAATGGTGGCATGTTGTGAATGTTCCACAAGGCTCTTGGTATATAAATCTTGTAGCATCGGAACGACATTATAATGTTACGTGTTAGTGCAAAAACTCGTAAATGATGACACAATAATAAACCGACGTCAAACTGACTTATGTCTTTTTTGGCAGGTAGGCATAAAGGTTTTTTTTCAAAGAAATGAAAATGTTTTATTTTACCAAGGACTAGTTGATCAAAAGAATGATTATATTACAGGCATTATTGACGTGTTCAGAATTATTTGACCGGAATTTAGGAATTTAGTAAGATGCTTAATTTGTAGGCCAGTCATCCATAATATAAAATATTTGTCTTGTTTTAAATTTTGCTTTTAAATACCAGTACAGACATGCTTTTTTCCCCCATAAGTTGATAACATTTTCACGTTATTCGCAATAAATAGTCAAACAAAAACTGCAATGCAATTTCAATATATGAGCAAGCGACAGTTTTAAAGTGTCAGATTTGACTGTACTTATATAATATAAAGATTTATTTGGACAAAAAATGATGTGTATTGTCTTGTCGAATTAAGCCTTAAATATAAGTAAAAAGTTCAAGTTAACAAAGGGAACAACAGACAAAGTGTCACTATATTATCACATGCAAAGGAAATGTATCTCTAAAGAAGATACGCGATATGGTGTCAATAACCATATGAGCCGCGCCATGACAAAACTAACATAGCGCGTTTGCGACCAGCTTGGTTCCAGACCAGCCTGCACATCCGCGCAGTCTATCAGTTTCTCTACTTGTAATAGGGTTTGTACGCGGACGGCATGGATCCTGATCAGACTGCGCGGATTGGCAGGCTGGTCTGGACCCATGCTGGTCGCACACGCACTATGTTGGTTTTGTCATGACGCGGCTCATATTATTGTTACATTATTGATCATGTGATTAACCAATTTCATTACGAAGCTAAATTCCAGTTTAAACAAATAATTATTGTTGTTAATAGTATTTTATATCATTGTTGTGTTACACAAAAATAAATGTCAAGGCATTGCATTATATATGATACACCAACAAAATAATAATAATATTCGTTGAAGGATAAAACAATATATACATAGCATGACATAAAACATTTATATTCAAATCAACAGTCTTTTAAAATAACGTTGAAGGACGCATGTGAAATGACTGCAGACTTAAAATAATTGCATTAAAAACTAAAGCAGCTGTTATTTGTATATCTGAAACATGGCTAGACAAGTCTGTTACAGACTCAGAAATTAATAATGACAATTATACAGTTATTAGTTGTGATAGAGACAGGCATGGAGGAGGAGTGTGTTGCTATGTGAGGAATGATATTGGTTTTACTACTAGACCTGACTTAAATGTTTTTAATGATGAAATTATTTTTATTGAAATTCTTTTACCAAAAACCAAACCAATACTTGTAGGTACTATATATAGACCTCCAAAACAATCAAATTTTATTGAACATTTTGAAAATGATTTATCTAGTCTTAGATCAGATTGTGAATGTTACATTCTTGGAGATTTTAACATTTGTTTTTACCAAAAATATAGTTCAATTTTTAAATCCTACACTAGCATTGTATATTCTAGTAAGTATATATCCAAGGACCCCATTGGAAATAAGCCTTCGGGCTTTCATGGGCAATCCGAGGTTATTACTTTAAACATGCTTCCACTTAAGTCGTCACATTAGATTTAACTGGTAAATTGATATCTAGTCATAGGAAAGAAAGATTTTTAGATTTTATTCTTTATTATTATATTTTATTATTTAATGAGCCTTCTGTGATATTTATGTTTGACAAACTTCCGAAATATTTTATTACAATAGTGTCATCAGTTTTATATAAAATGCTTAAGTGTTTGTATTATGTATATGTGTGTTTTAACCTGAATAAATATATATCTCTCTATCATTAATGATATTCTGATGGTTCTAGCAAGGAGCTCGCGCGTGCCGGAAGACATAAACGAAATATTGGAAAGAAGTTCCGTACAGTCAGTAAAAAAGGTGAAACTTTTCAAATGACCTTGCGAATGTCGGTGTATCTTAAAAGCCGACAAAACAAAGATCAACTGATTCAGTGTACTTTACTATTTCGCTTTAATCCCTTATACATTGTCAACGAACGTCATAACAAAGGTGCATATCAAGCTACGAGTGAGACCAATGAATACAATGTTCAGCCGTGACATCGATGCCGTCTGATCTTGGTCTGCACTGTCCGCTAATCAGTCAGTACATGTTTTGAAATTTTACCTCAAATGATCAATGGTCTTTTCTTGATTGAAGGAAGAAGTCCATTTCAAACAATTAAACATGAAGTAGTTTATTATTATAAAACAAAGTTTTATTTAGTTCCGCCAATTGTTTTCTCGTTTGGGGCAAAAGCATTCTTTTACTTGGGAACCATACGCCGCTTGTCATGGAATGGCACTACTGTGTCACATTGTAGGTTCCATGATAACCGCCGTATGAACACATCTGCGGATGTTTCTAAATTCAAAGTTTCACCATTTTCGTGTTAAATTTTGAATTCTGCTTAAGCCGGTGCTAGGGGGCGTGGACGGTAACTTGCACTTTCCAGTACCGTCCATGAACAGGCTCAATCAAACCGAGCCTGCAACATTTTCAATTTTGTCGTGTTGGGCTTTCTTTAGGAATTCTGTATTTATCTATTTTATGATTATCTCAAAGCACTATTGTTTTAACGATGTCTTGGTATCAGTTATTATAACTTGGCATGCGTAAAACGCTTAAAGCGATTACTAATGGTACTGGAATTGACAATTGTAACATATGACATAAAGAGGTTACTATAACAGCATGCTTAATTCAAGGTAATCAAATGAGAATAGCGTGATCGTATTCCTGCATAATTTCAGAATATTTATATCTACATATCTACAACAAATGATAGATATATTGTAAAATTGTATAATTATGTTGTCAGGCTAAATCTATATAAAAAAATTTATGCATGAAGGATTCAGATGTGTGAAGTTGGCGGCCTGGCGGCCTGGCGGCCTGGCGGCGTGAAGTTGGCGGCCTGGCGGCCTAACGGCCTGGCGGCGTGAAGTTGGCGGCCTAGCGGCCTGGCGGCCTAGCGGCGTGAAGTTGGCGGCCCAGCGGCCTGGCGGCCTAGCGGCGTGAAGTTGGCGGCCTAGCGGCCTGGCGGCCTGGCGGCCAAAAATTTTAATGTTCTAGAAATGTTTTTTTAACAATAAAACGGCATTTAATGAAGTTTTAAAGATAATTATTGTTATTTAAACGATATATCTAAAGAAAAAATCACTTTCAGAGATTTTTTTAAGTTTGTCATTTTTGTGAAGTTGGCGGCCTAGCGGCCTGGCGGCCTAGCAGCCAAAAATTTTAATGTTGTAAAAATGTTTTTTTAACAATAAAACGGCATTTAATGAAGTTTTAAAGATAATTATTGTTATTTAAACGATATATCTAAAGAAAAAATCACTTTCAGAGATTTTTTTAAGTTTGTCATTTTTGTGAAGTTGGCGGCCTAGCGGCCTGGCGGCCTAGCAGCCAAAAATTTTAATGTTGTAAAAATGTTTTTTTAACAATAAAACGGCATTTAATGAAGTTTTAAAGATAATTATTGTTATTTAAACGATATATCTAAAGAAAAAATCACTTTCAGAGATTTTTTTAATTTTGTCATTTTTGTGAAGTTGGCGGCCTAGCGGCCTGGCGGCCTAGCAGCCAAAAATTTTAATGTTGTAAAAATGTTTTTTTAACAATAAAACGGCATTTAATGAAGTTTTAAAGATAATTATTGTTATTTAAACGATATATCTAAAGAAAAAATCACTTTCAGAGATTTTTTTAAGTTTGTCATTTTTGTGAAGTTGGCGGCCTAGCGGCCTGGCGGCCTAGCAGCCAAAAATTTTAATGTTGTAAAAATGTTTTTTTAACAATAAAACGGCATTTAATGAAGTTTTAAAGATAATTATTGTTATTTAAACGATATATCTAAAGAAAAAATCACTTTCAGGGATTTTTTTTAATTTTGTCATTTTTGTGAAGTTGGCGGCCTAGCGGCCTGGCGGCCTAGCAGCCAAAAATTTTAATGTTGTAAAAATGTTTTTTTAACAATAAAACGGCATTTAATGAAGTTTTAAAGATAATTATTGTTATTTAAACGATATATCTAAAGAAAAAATCGCTTTCAGAGATTTTTTTAATTTTGTCATTTTTGTGAAGTTGGCGGCCTAGCGGCCTGGCGGCCTAGCAGCCAAAAATTTTAATGTTGTAAAAATGTTTTTTTAACAATAAAGCGGCATTTAATGAAGTTTTAAAGATAATTATTGTCATTTAAACGATATATCTAAAGAAAAAATCACTTTCAGAGATTTTTTTAAGTTTGTCATTTTTGTGAAGTTGGCGGCCTAGCGGCCTGGCGGCCTAGCAGCCAAAAATTTTAATGTTGTAAAAAT